>NW_024883181.1:72500-127496 GCF_019059575.1 Amphibalanus amphitrite
GCTCGAACCGAAGATAAAGTCTCAGTTATGAAATAAGCGGACAAATGTCACGACACAACAAAATTGGCGACGAGGATGAGATCAAAAGAATCAAAAAGTGAGATCAAGCTGAGATAAAATGAATAAGAGCTGAAAGGAGATTGATGGAATGTCACAAGTGCGCAACAATTGTCGCAAGGAAAGAAAAGTTGATTTACGATGCGAATGAAGATATAAGGAGTTGTTGAAAAGTGAAGAAAGTGAAAAAGGAACAAGGAAAATAAGTGAAAGGTGTGAAAGACGGTATTTGAGTTGCTAAAAGAAATTAGAATGGCTACAAGTCTGCCATCGTGTTTTGACTAGGGCCAAAATCTGGCCAGTACGCGAAATGTCGACTATTTTTAAACGTTTTCATTTGGCCACTATCGTGTTCAAAAATGATCAGAGCATCTTCAGCGACGAAAACTTTTATTCTTTTTACTTTTGAAAACGCTGAAAATGTACAACAAAGTGAGATAACTCTCAAAGGCTGAACTTCAGCGAACAAACGCAGAAACAGTCGCCTTGCTTCACGTCAACATCTTTGAGGTTTGGATCGACAAAACTATATAATTCGGGTACCAAACGATAGCGCGAACTTTTGGCTTTGTAATGAGCCATAATTTATATAATTATAATGCATGTAGAGGTGTTACGTTCATTGATTTCCGTCAGTGGCACATTTTTTGAAAAATGCCTATGTTCTTATAGAGCTACAAAAAATGGTACGCTAGTGAACGGTCTCGTACTACCATGGGTGTAGAAACGTTTTCAAGGTTGGTGTGGAGTAGGGTCGCACTCGTATCCATATGCCACGACCCGGATTGGTTCATGCTTTGTTATATGTGCCTAGTCATCGGTGAAAATGTGCACGATTGTATTCTGCTTTTTCTACTGAATTCACATATGTGCATCTTGCCTTTTCTATAATTAAGGCAATTGTAACAATAAATAATGTACCGATCAGCTTATGTAAATATGAAAAGGCATGAACGTTCAACTCTGTGACCTTTTTTACATTTATTTATTACACATATCGTGCTTCGAACTATCACAGTAAAACATGTCGGCCTATCAGGGCATCGGGCGGGAAATGGAATAGTCATCCGCCTCACGCCTGGCGCCGGTCCATCTATAGACTACAGTCTACACCATGAAACGCTGGCCCCGGATTGGTTTCTGGCTGATGAAACCAGACAGGTTCCTGGCCAGCTGTGCGACATCGGCCGACTCAACCTCACCAGGATAGGCCGCAGAGCGCACAGACTAGTCTACACCATGAAACGCTGGCCCCGGACTGGTTTCTGGCTGATGAACACCCTGGCCAGCTGTGCGACATCGGCCGACTCAACCTCATCGGGATAGGCCGCACAGACAGCCGTGGCGTTTAGACGCCGCTGGCTCATGGTCGTTCGGAGCCACGTTTTGATCCTGCGCAGGAGTGAGAAACTGCGCTCTGCGCTGCACGAGGTAGCCGGCGCAGTGAGCAGCATCTTTACCAGTTGAACCACTTCTGTCATGATCGTCCTAGCACTTACGTCCGAAATCAGGAGTTCCCTCACGTCCTGTAGGCAGCTCAGTTCGATGCCGCGCGTATGGGCATAGTCCTGGAGAGTTTCCACATGGGTTCGAAGTCGCGCCGGATTTAAGTCAAAGAATGTCGCAATGTCATTGATGAACTCTCCATCTTCAGGTGCCACCAGGCATCGCTCTGCGTTTGCTAAGGTAGCCGCATCAGTGCTGATCTTGAAACGCTCGTTAAGCGACGTGCGGACTGCATCTACGCCCTGGTAAAAAACCTGCCGATAGAGGTCCTTGGCGGTTTGATGTCTGTGTGGCGTGCTCCCCTCGTCCAGCCTCTTTGGAGGTCTCGTGGCTCGGGGTAGGACTGGCTCCTCCACACCTGCTTCTGTGGCAGCATCAGTGACCTGGCACCAGAACCGATCGAAGTTGTCACGTTGCGCCTCCAACGTTGTCTCCAGAGTGCCGACCATAGACAGTGTCTGCTGCAGGCTGAGTTTCGGCCCCTGTACGGCTCTGGTCACTGGAGTGACTAGGTCCAGGAGCTTCAGCGCGAGTGAAGCCGCGAAGTAGAAGCGAAAGCATGACATGCTTCTCGCAAAACCGCTCGCCGTGCTCCGAGCCTCTGGCCGGGATTCGCGGTCACTGGCTAGTTCGATTAGGAACTCCATGATCGTGACATAGTTGTTCAGAACTGATCGCACACACGCGTCACGACAAGTCCATCGCGTCGGGCACAACGGCCGCAGAGCCGTCGCGCCGTCCTTTGCCGAGAAGGCCGCCAGCCGCTTGGGTGAGTCGCGCAGGTATTCGACCATGCGACCCAGCTCGTGCAGACCGTCACGAAGTTCACTCACTTCGGCAAACGAGTCCTGAACCACAAGATTCATGCGGTGAGCTGCACAGTGAACGAAGAGCGCCTTTGGTTGATCAGCTTTAATGAGGGCCTGGAGACCACTGAAAGCGCCGGACATGTTTGCCGCTCCATCATAGCACTGTGCCCGCAACTTGTCCATATCCAGCTGACAGCGCGTCACTACGTCACAGACGACTTTATGAAGCGTAGCCGCTTTAGTGTTGGGCAGTTCATAGAGGCCAAGGAAATCTTCGAACACCTCCAGGTCGGGTGTCACGTACCTGACGCAAATAGATGCCTGTTCGCGCCGACTCAGGTCTGCTGTCTCGTCCATTATGATGCCGTATGCTTGGCAGCTCCGCACTCTTTTTAGAATCGTTTCCTGTATGTTGTTGGCATACAGCTGCAATATTTCGTTTTGAATGTCAGGCGACAGGTATTTGACCCCCGTTCGGTTCATCCAGGTCTTCAGTCCCGGCACGTAGCTTTCCATTCTTCGGAGCATTCGACGGAGGTTGCCGGTATGCTCTTCACGGCGACGAAACGCGATGCCTTGCCCTGCTAGAAAGCCGATGGCGTCGATGATGCAGGTCAGTCCCACTCCAGCCTCTTTCAAGCTCTTCGCTGTCGCGCTGCTCACCATCTGCATCAGGTTTGATTCTCCTTGCCCTTTCTCCACTGTGACGAGGCTCTTCATGGCAGTGACATGCGTCGTTGTGGTTTCATGTTTTTTAAGGCGCAGCGGTCCGTTTTTCCATGTCGCAAAACCTTCCGTGATGAAGTTCGCCTCGCGACGGCGCTCAGATAACAGAAGGTTTTTGGCCTCGGCTTCACGGCAGATACTGCAGAATATCTTATCTGCTACGGCATCATACACAATCCAACCAAATTCGCGCTTCCACTTCGCACATAGCTGATAGTGTTTGGAGCTCGGACCACGGGCTACGGCTGACTGATTCTCTCCTATGGCTGCTGAAGTTGGTGTCTGTTCCACTAAGGAGCTGGTGGTGGCAGCTGACCCCGCTGAGGCGATAGAGATCGGCACATGCTCTCCAGGGGATGAGGAATTGGAGCCGGACTGCCGAGAAGGAACAGGCTGACCATCCGGCTCGCTGATCGATGATTGGCCCTCTGAACAGGATGGCTCCTCTGAGATGGTGTCACAAGCCATAGAGTGGTCGGATCTGGTGGGATTGGGCTGCTCCTGGCTCAGGTTGACAGGATTCCTAAAACAACAGAGCATTGTGTGAAGAAAGGATCTTTTAGCATCTGAGAGGACATCATGAGGTTGAGCATGTATGTCGTAACTTTTATATGATGGTATCAACTATATTTGCATTTCTTGTTTTTCTATACTTCTCTTATGCATGTAAGCCTTATGTAAGCATTCTGCATTAGATAAATATGTTTTATGGAAGGAAATCCTGATCAATTTAGTAGAATACTTTCACACAATAAATAACAACCAATCTTCTTCAATTTGGAACATGGTGTTAAACAGTGGACTGATAAATGATTATTCATTATACAAGAAATATTGCCAAAATCTGCTAAAGATTTTGAGTGATGGCCAAAAAACCAGGCCATGTAAAGGACATATACACAAATGATGATACCAGGAACATAATAAAAGAGGAAACATAATAAAAGAGGAAACATTTAATATAATATAGCAGATAAACCAGCAATGAAGTTGAAGGGATGATTTTCAAAGCATTTAAAGTTTTATAATATCTGCAATTGACTGTGAAACAATGTCAAAAACTTGGTCAACAAAATGCACAATGCATATGGTTGACCAATGACAACGCTCAAGATAGGTACTTGATGTGAAAGTGATGGTTTATTTCACTGTCAAGTACCAAGCGACAAAGGCAGGCATCACTAACACAACATGACATTGTGAAGTCTCAAAACATTAATTTTGCATTTTTTACAGATCATGTGTCATTTTATTGTTCCTTTTTTATTGTATCTCAGTGTTTTGGCCTTTTGCCACTTTTATACGAGCTATTGCTGTCTTAAAGTGTCCCGCGGCTTTTTGTCTGTGGTGGGTATAGGCATATGCATGTGCGTAGGCAGGTGTGATGAAATAGTGTGTGTCTTGTGTGTGTGCGTGTGTGCGTGTGCGTGTTTATATTTTACTTTGACCTCAGCCGTCATTGGGTTTTGCCGGTGGCTGACAATGCCTAATAAACGATTGTAGGCGTCGCACACTGGTCGGAAACGCTCCAGCGAGAGGCCAGCGGCCTTTCCGCAAAAGTTTTTTGCTTGTTATTCCACAACTAGTGAAGCAAACTTCATAAAACTTTGCATACCTTCTCTGTTATATGTAAGCTATCATTTGGATGTCAAGCACTAAATATATGACGTGAATCTGTTAAGTTATGACGTCATAATTGAGTATAATACAGGATCTAGCACCACTTTAAGTGAACAAGGGGAATTGGAAGCTGTTATTCGGGCACCGGGAATGGTTTCATGCACTCCTTGCAAGGTCCGGTGCTTCACTTTAGCATTGTTGACTTTGCGTGACGTCATTTATGACGTCACTAAGGCCATATAAGTTTTTCGTCAATTACTCCTGATCAGATGGAGCTAGAGAGTCGGGAAAGCCACCATTGGACTCGGGAAGACCTGCCGAATCGAGTGATATGCGATATGTCCTCTTTCAACCATTTTCGTGACCTGAGGGGCTCCGACCTGACCTTGACCCGAGGTCAACGCCTTAAGTTGACTTCACCCGAACACCAAGTATAGCATTCGACGCTCCTGAGCTAGACAAGCACGATGATGCCAAAATCGCGGCAGTGCGACCATTTTTGGCAAAGTAATTAAACAAAAACCGAGCCCGTGCCTTGTGGCACTTACCTGACCTAAGAGGTCACTGGCTGACCTAAGACCTTAAATCGGGTAGTACTTGCTGCGTCTTATAACGGCACACATGCTCGTTTTTTCCGCGAGGCTCTAGCTCAATTAGAGGCGAAACGGCGAGGGAGTTGTATCAACCCTCCCCGGTCAATATAGAAAACCAATCGGTCCGGCCAGGGCTAAATACCGGAATTGTGATCTAAAGTAAAAAGACGGCCCAAGGTAACCTGACGCCAGTGACAGGTGTCCTATTTTCGCAGCGTCTTATATTCACGAAGGTCTCAATTTCCACTTTCTTCAGCCGAGTGATGGTTACTAACAGCAAGGCTCTCTAAATGCAAGCCGTAATCGCCACGCAATATGTGGAACTTGGAAGGCTTTTGATGTCAATACATACATAAATGCAATAATAAAACCATATTGTATGCGCTTTCCACAAAATTCATAAACTCAAGCGCGTCTGTTTTTAATGACCAGTCAACTACGCATGGATGCGTGCAGGCCACACAGGTCAGCGTAAGCCGGGCGCGGCGGCCGAGCCGAAACTGGGGCGGGGCGGGCGGTAGTTGGGTAGGAATAGCGGCTCCTGCAAATTTTGCGCAAATATGCGCAGTTAGCTTTTATGTTGCCCTGGTGTAAATTTAAATCCTGCTTCATCTCACAAAAAATCAGAGTGGGACTAGATGGGACTACCTGTTGTTTCCTTACCTAAACTTTGCAGTTATATTCCAGAATCACTCTAGGAGAGCCCTCATAAAAAAGCTACAGTAGATCTTAGTTGGGGAAAAAGTATACCAAAAAAATTGCACTGACCAGTCGGCAACTTCATAACAAACATTTTGATGCATAATATGTGGGATTTCAATTTGGTGTCTATCAGCAATAAGACTCTGAATATCCGGCTCAAGAAACCTCTTGCTCCGCGTCAGTTTCCGAGTTCTGGGATACCCCATCTTCGGGGGCTGATTACAGTTATTTTTGGTCACCCGGATTAGTTTTTTTGGCCTAATTATAATAATTTGATCAATTTCAAATCGATCTATATAAAAAATAATCCGAAACTCCGGAATCGCCCGTGGCCTCTCGTGAGGGCGTTTCCGACCAGTGTGCGTCGGCTCGGCGATGATGCTTTCCACGCATACATCTGCTAGCACGGGGCGCACCTCAGCTGTGCTCCCGTCCGGCCGCTGCTGCCGGCTGCTGTAGCCCGACGGCGAGCCCTCTCGTGCCCGGCTGCTCGGCTGCCGGCCGCGCGCAGAGTCACGTGACCTGCTGTCCCGAGTGCGGCCCGCGCCCGCTGGGTCAAGGTCACGCACACGGGCGGGCCGGTCTTGAGCTGAACTCGGCCGCGGGGAGGGGCACATTGCGGCGAAATGTCCCAGAACGCCACACTCATAACAGTAGACATTCATGGCCGGGCACCGGTCTCTCTCGGCGTGTTGACTACGTCCACAGCGGTCACACTTGTCCCGCCGGTCACTGAGCGGCCGTGAGTCCGGGCCGGCACGCCGCTGCTTCCGATATGCCGACAACCGGCCTATCCGAGCGGTCTCTCCCCTCAGAGCTGCACTGTTTACACTAGCCGTTTCGCACGCGCGACATATGTCTACTGCCCTCTGCAGTGTGAGGTCTCGCTCATGGAGCATTAGCTTAAGAGCCTCTTCATCACTCGTGCCGGTGACGATACGGTCGCGGTATTGATCGTCCACACAGTGTGTGCAAAAATCACAATATGCCGCGATCTCCTTGATAGAGCACAGAAAATCGTCAAATGTCTCACCAGCCAGCTGTTGCGACATTTGACTCGCGAGTAAAACTCGCGCCGGTCGAGCATGACACTCCGCTGGCCACGAAGATGCGCCTCCATGGCGTCCAGCGTGCTCTCGATGTCTGCATCCTGCGGAATCGGGATGGTGTACCGCACCGTCCGGGCCCAGTCATCGTCCAGGAGAGACATCACTGCCGCTCTCTGCTCTCCGACCGATAGAGAGTCCAGGCGCGTGAGAAGCCGGTAGTCTTTCAGCTTCTGCCGCCACGTTCCGAACTCCTTCAGTGACGCCGACGAGACGAGAAACGGAGCGGTAACGGCGCCGGCTGGCAGCCGGGCAGGGGCGCTGGCGACTGCGGCTGCACTCTCAGACGGCACCAGTGTGTCGCCCCTCGGAGCTGGAGCCGTTGGACGGTCCTGCACCAGCACGCGCTCCAGCATCGTCGCCAGCTGCTCATTCCGCTGTGACGCCTCCCGCTGAGCCTGGGCCGCCATCTCGGACTGCTGCACGAGCAGCGCCGTTAGGCGCGCTATTTGCTCCTCCATGGTTCACTGCTCTCGCAATGCCGATCGCCGAATCACTCCGCGCACTCTTTGGTCGCACTCCTATGCCGACCGCGCCATTTTTGGTTACGGAGTGTATTGGCCGGCAATGACACACCACCTCTCGCGAGCTCAGAAGAACGACTGACCCTAATTACCGTGTCACCACCAGTGGCGCTAGTATCGTCCGCCACGCGGCACGCATGCGCGGTGACCAGAACATAACAAAATGTACAAACTACAATCGGATTGTAGAATCTTTATGAAAACGGGCACGTCTACTTGTAGAGTACAGGTCCCAGGTATTATCGATCGCCAAATGGTGTATACTGTGTATTAGTATATGACTGAAGATCGTTTTTCCATTGGAGCACGTGGAGCACGTGAGCATAGTGCACTCCGTGCACTAACAAACAGTTAGTGAACGGGTCAATGACCCATACAAAACAGACAGGTCAATGTCCTATGACCTACAGTCAACGCCGTGCAATTTCATTTTTCATCTATTTTATTGTCTATTGGCTCTTTTTGCCTATTCTATGGCTTGTTTATTTATGTATGTATATTCAAATGTGTTTTTCTCTCTATCTCTGGTGTTCGGACAAAATCAATATCAGTTTCAGTGCCACCCAATTAAATACCAGCAGTGAACAATCAACATGTATTGCAGACTTAGCAATGACACAAAACAGTCATCAAATACCAAAAAAGGACCAAAAAGGACCCTAAGGAGCGCCATAGGATGGTGAAAGCCGAAGGCCTTTGACTCTCAGAATTTCCTCTCGTCTTCTTCGGATACTGGCATGGCTCTATTTGGCCTGTTGCCCTTGCCGGACGACTTTGACACCGCCATCTTTGCTTTGAGGACATCTTGGACAAGAGAAAATGAAGACGATGTCGATATCTCAAAGTCAGGGTAGCTCTGCTCTTTTAGGTGCCTTTCGATTGAGTATATGATCCCCTTCAGAGTCTGTGGTTCATATTCCTCGCCATCGCTTCTCTTCAGTTGTTGGATATACCTACATAGGTAGGCACTTAACAACGGCGCTTCCAGCTCATGTGGATCCTTGCTCTGTCCTTCATGCAGAAGAAAGTGTTAAAATTTACGTACGTCTTGTTCAGTGATTTCCTTTGTCCTGGATGACTTGGTGCTAGCAATGAACTTAATGGCTTCCTCTCTCGCTGTTTCTATCGTAGTTTCATTTTTATTTTCATCATCATCAAGTAAATTGCCAATTAAATCAAAACACGGTCTATCACTCATTACTGTTAATTCGAATAACGTGTAACTGCCAAGGCCTAAATTTGCTGACAATGCAAACCGAAATTGTTTCCAGACTTGATTTTTCGCTTTAATTTTGAATTCGCGTGGCGCAGTCATATACTAAATCGCTTAGTACACTCGCGTTTCTAAATTTTCATTTTGTGACCTCGACTGCGTCTCGGTCACAAAATGAAAATTTAGAAACGCTCGTGTGCTAAGCTATAGTGTGTGTGTAACATATACAAGGCTCTGTGCCTTGCTGTGCGCCATGAAGTGTATGTTACCGTACATTGGCACCTTGCCGTGTACACCTGTGTGAAAATTTGTGTGTACATTACTGCCGTGTACAACTCTACCATGTTTAAAATGTCCTGAAAAACTGTGGGAACACGGGCGGATATTCGATGTTAGCATCCTTAGCCCCGGCACCCAAACCAAACCCGCTGCAAATGTTTGTGGCTAGAGATGTCAATCGGATACCAACTTTTTGGTATACCGATACCAAACCGATTTGGTATTTTGGTATTTTGTTGGTATTATGAACCATTACTAATGTATAAGAGGCTAAGAAATTGGTAAAAAGTTGGTATTTCCCCAATTTTTCAAAGTTGGTTTGGTTTCGGTATTTTTCCACGGCATGGATGAGATAATAATGGATTGGTGTCTTCGCATTTTTTGGCGACATTGAGCTCAGGCCTGCCATCTAGCGGGAGAATTATCGTAAGTTAGGAGCAAGCCGAGTGAACGCCACTGATAAGCATTGTGACACACGGGAGTGTGGTGTAGTAGCAGGCTTGTTGTGCAATTTTTCAAAAGGTTTTGTCTTTATATGTCAGTAAAAGCGAAGAAATTAATAGATTTATGTGCAGGGTCAGTAATAAGATAAGCAGTTCCATGTTATTTCCTCATTAAATCGTGAAACAGGGAATTATTGGAGACTTGGCCAGCACGTGTCGTTTCCGCTATTTTTCACATGAGTCTTTACTTGGTCTAAATCAAACAAATTGTCCGATCAAAGAACAAAACGAACGTAAGTACTATTAAGTCTAATGAAAAAGTTAAACGGAATTGCTAACGTCATTGCCGCTCAATATGTCATTCAAGACGCTCTATGAAAAGGACCCAACCAGTGCTGCGTAGTCGATGAAATTTCAGTGGCATTGGCTCCAACTCCGATTCCGGTATCCAAATATCGACTCCGACTCTGCAGCCCTGGTATGTCTGTGGAGTCCATGACTTTTCGGTGACGTTTGACTCATCCTCCGACCACAGCTTTTAAAAATCAACCGACTCCGAGTCGGAACAAAACCGATGGCTCTGACTACAACTCCGCAGCCCTGGCCCAAGATAGCCGCCTAAAACAACTCTGACGTGTGATCTTCTTCGTACATTGTTAATGTTATTTTAAACAAGGAGTGGAAAAGGGAGACGAAGCCTTCACAAACAGGGATCTCCTGTTGCGGATCAATCAGCTGCTGGAATAGAAATTGGCATAAACACCACGCATCTCATTTCATCGTTTTCCATAACGTCTTTGCACCAATGTAAGCACTGATCAATGCAGTGCGAGCATCGATGTGACATTTGTGTACCAAGTTTGAGTGTTATCCGCCCAGCCGTTCTTGACATATGGAAGCGGCACCCCGCACGTGCGCACGTGCAGTAGCACCCCCATAGTGACACATGGAAATGCATTGGCCACTGGGTGCCTAACAATTGGCGAAGTTTTACTGTAATAGGCCCAGCCATTGCGGAGATACTTTATGTGGAACAATTTCGACACCCCTAAGTTGGCACGTGGCACGTGCCGTAACATTAACTAAGATGAAGAAAATCGGACGAAATTCGGAGAAGAAGGAATAAACCTACCAAATATGTATGACATATTGTCAAACTGCTGTACCATTGCGAGTAAATGACCATATAAAAGGTCGTACAAGCCGATGGGACTGGGCGTTTCAATGCACATCGTCTTCCGCATTTTATTTTCGTTATTATGGGCGCAAAATGACCACCGCAGTCGACGCGCCCGTAAACCCCAATGAACAACAAAAATATTTTCGTTATTACCTAAAGGCTACTTGACGTTTTTGGCTTTCAAGCATTTAAGACATTTTTTGTCGTCTCATGTCCAGTAAGATTACCTCCAACTCGTGGGAATTTGCACTTCAAGCCAAATAATACACCACACCCACGTGTGTCATAATGCTGAGAGATGGCGTTCACTCGGCTTGCTCCTAACTTACGATAATTCTCTGTTACAGAGATCACAATTAATACAGTAAGGCAATACGCAATTCCTATTTATGACGAGGAATTTATTTCAAATCCAAGTAATTTCAAACATATCCAGATGACTATCAGTTCTAGTTTATTTTACGAAACATTACTGATGATGATCAGAGGAGAAACGGTGCGGTTCTCAAAGCAAAAAGCAAAGACAAAGAGAGAAAAAGAAAATAAGTTGTTAACGGAAATAAACAACCTAAATGACATATTTAACAGAAGCAAAACACAAGAGGATTTAAAGCGATTAGACGATGCTAAACGAAAACTAGAAGAGATGAGAAAGCCCCAAATACAAGGTTTAATAACAAGGTCTAGAGTAGATTGGTTCGAGGACGGAGAAAAATGCTCGAAATATTTTTTGTCATTGGAAAAGAGAAATGCCATGCGAAAGTCGATTCAGGTTATTAGGGATGGAGAGAAAGTGATAAGTAACAAGGAAGAAATACTGCAACGATTTTCACAACATCTACAAACTAAGTATAAAAATAATTCTTCACACAGTAGAAATATCTCCTATCTAGAAAACATCGAAAATAAACTATCTGATCAACAAAGAAGCGACTTGGATACACCATTAACTTTAACCCTATTAGTGGCAGGGGGGGGTTGTTTTTATCCACCCCTCAGGTTTTTCGGGAATATCTCCGAAACCGCTGAAGCTACGATGCTGAATTTTTCTGACTTTTCCTTAAACTAAATTGGGCACATTCCCTGAAAATTTCAAGTTCATAACTTTACCAGGGGCGGCTCCAGAGCACTGGGAATTGGGGGTCCTATTCGTGAAGCGAGTCATTTGGGCGAAGATCACGATGCTGCACCAGTTTTACGAACAGTGAATGAAAGGTATCATGTGATAACATATACAAAGTTATTGTGCATCCTCTTTTGACACGTTTTTACTATAATAGGCGGATCCAGGCGTCCAAAAAGGGGGGTTATTTTTTACCTCCCAACATAGGTGCCCTGACACCGCCTATGCATGACCAATCGGTACAATTTTAGTCGTTCTCTCATAAGAAAATTGTAACATAACAAGACCATTGCCACCCTTTTTAGAAACAGTACCAACAAAAACCTTATTTACTATACTTTTTGTGTACCCCCAATCTCAATGATCTGTATCCGCCTATGGTTTTTGAAAATGCATATTTTTAGGATCCATGTGAATTCCTGGTTCATTCTCTATCGATTGGCAAAAGTTGCGATAAGATTGGTTCAGAAACCTGGCCGTGATAAACAGTCTAAAATGTATCTGCAATTTGCCCGTTTTTACCCCCCTCTACCCCCTATTGACATTTTTTAAGTTTTTTTTTTTAGAAATGTAGATCTCGTTGAGCCAAATCGAATGCCGTTTGAATTTTGAAAATCGGCCGGTTAGATCTCGAGATATCAAGGGGGGGGGGTCGTAAACAGCCCCCCCCCCCTGCCACTAATATGGGGTAGCCAGGAGCCTGCCACTAATGTAGGGTTAAGAGAGTTGCATGATGCTTTGAAGGGTATGAAGAAAGGTAGGTCACCCGGATCTAACGGCTTTACATCGGATTTCTTTAAACATTTTTGGGAACTGATTGGAATATTTCTATTTCGTGCCTTTGAAGAAAGTCTAGCAAACAAAATCTCAATTTCATCACACAAAGAAAGTGTGGTCACACTTATACCTAAACAAGGAAAGCAAAAAGACTATCAAGGGATGGAGGCCAATTTCTTTGCTCAATGTTGATTTTAAGATTATTTCTACAGCGATCGCGAATAGGCTAAAAACGGTAATGGAGGAGTTAATATCGCCCACGCAGACAGCATACATTAAGGGGCGCTTTATTGGGGAGAACACGCGTTTGATGTGCGACATCATAGAGCATGTTCGCAACACATCATCTTCTGGATTGATGATGGCAGTAGATTTCGAGTCGGCTTTCGATACGGTCTCGTGGGATTTTTTGACAGAAGCGCTTCACTGCTATAATTTTGGACCATATTGCATTGACATGATTAAATTGTTTTATCTTAATTCCAATAACTTCGCTCGAATTCTCTTAGATGGATATCTTGGTCCAAAAATAACTATGGGAAGAGGGATCAGACAAGGGGATCCGGTCTCCGGATATTTGTTCAATTTGGTAATGGAACCGCTTACAAACCAAATATTACGGTCCAGAAGTATAAAAGGCATACAAATCGGAATCAATTCAGAGGCAAAGTTGTCGCAATATGCTGACGATCTCATAATATTCTCACGCGCAGAGCAGAGCTCTGTAGAAGCTGTATTAACTGAGCTCGATAATTTTCACTTGGCAACAGGATTACGTATTAATAGAGAGAAAACAAAATGTTTGCAGATAGGACAACAAGTTGATAGTTCTTTTTTGAGTAGTTCAGGAGTACAGAAAGTAAGTGAGCTGAAAGTGTTGGGAATAATGTATAGCGATACTAATAAAAACATTGTTACACGAAACTTACAAGAAGCGCTACCCAAAGTCAAACAGGAAATTGCACAATGGAATAGAAGACATCTTACGCTAATCGGGAAAATAACGGTAATTAAAGCGATGGTCGTTTCAAAATTAGTACATATTTTATCATCGTTGCCAAACCCGAGCAATGACGAAATAAAATACATAAACAATATACTGTTTAACCCGCGCACCGACGGGGGGGGGGGTCTGCGCCAACTTCGCACCGACGGGGGGGGGGCGGATGACCGCCCCCCTGAGATATCGAGAACGAAGCAAGATAGCGACAAGCGGTAAACGGCATCGGATACGCACGGCCAAGATCTACAATTTTTACTAAGGTCATTTTCAGGTCAGGTCAAAGATGACGTCACAGGGGTCGAAAAAGTCAAAATGGCGGCGCTAGATATGGAGAGAGTTTTTCTCGAATAACTTTAGAATTAGTCAAGATAGGAACAAACTAAGGGCATCATCGTGATCCTCTCGTCAATCCGCATCGAATGGTATATATGTTGATCTCGAAAGGTCAAGGTCAAAGGTTGACCTCAGGTCACGTGACCTCGAGGTCATCATGCATATCATTCGATGCGTCTTGACGAGCTGAACACAATGAGACCATCCACGCGTCTGTATCTTGTTCCTGTACGGAGTTATTGGCCAAAAACCTTTGGTGACCTTTGATGACGTCACATGACCTCACAGCTGCCCAACAGCAAAACAGACCTCAAGGTAGTGAAGGTTGATCGTATATGAAGTCATGTATGGTATATGGGGCCATTCCGACCCGTTTTAGTGGTAAAAACAGGGAGTTGATTTTTCCCCCATTGACTTATAATGGGGAGGTCGCGAAATTGACCTGACCTTAGGTCACCGATATCAAAATTCCGAGATATACAAATTGTAGCTACTAATGACCTAATAATATCCTGCGACTTTCAAAGGCCTCCGACATCTACTGTAGCTCTGGCACGGTGACAAAGTTGCAAAAAAGTGACTTGAGGTTGGTCATTCAAAGTGACCTGGTGACCTGACCTTAAAAGGTAGGAGGTTCAAACTTGCACACCATGTGTAAAATTGATGAGGTTATAGTCATACCAAATTTCGCGGCGCTACGCGCCGCGGTTTTCCCGCTATTCGCGAAAAACCTCAGGGGGGCGGATATCCGCCCCCCCCGTCGGTGCGAGGGTTAAATATATTTGGAGTAATGCTCCAGACAAAATAAGAAGAAAAAAAACTTGTTCAAGAATATGAAAAGGATGGATTGAAAATGATTGATATAAGATCATTTATTAAAAGCCTTAAAATAAGTTGGATGAAAAGATTATTCTTGTCTAATGAGCGATCTATGTGGGCAAATCATTTTAAAGAAAGTGTTCCACCTATCTGTGAGTTAGTTTGTTATGGGGCGAAAAAATTAAGACACATTGCAAATAATATTGTTCAGAACACATTTTGGAAAGATGTTGTTAACAGTTGGGCAGATTTATGTGCAGATTTTCCTGTTTCACCAGAACAGATATTAACTGACAAAATGTGGTTTTCAGACCATACTAAATTTAAAACAAGCATCATTCACGAATGGAATACAAAAGGGTTGCGATTTATCGCAGATCTATACTGCAAAAGTAGTGGAACACTGTTGGATAGAGAAACTTTGAATCAAACATTTAATATAAGTATGACTTTCTTGTGTTATCGATCATTTACTCGAAGTCTACCACGTCAAACTGAGTTATCCAATGCTGTTTCTGAAATTGTGTACCCTAATATACCATATAAAGTAACAATGCTCTCTAAAAATGTAAATACTTCGCGATTAGCATATAAAACATTTATCGTCTCGATATATAACGAAGAAAACACTCTGCCAATACATATCAAACGTAAATGGAACAGAGATGTAGGGTGTATGCACGAAGGTACGTTATACGATGTGCAGAAATCCACAAAGAATACATACCTGCAAACTTTGCATTACCGCATTATAAACAGAATTATATCAACAAATACATTCCTGTTCAAGATTGGTAAATCCGAAAGTCCGTTATGAACTTTTTGCAAGGAGGAGAATGAAACATTATATCATATACTGTGGGAGTGTGAAAAAGTAAAAGACTTCATAAAAGAAATAATAGGATATATAAAAGACAATTATAACATAATAATGCGCCTTACGGCACAGTCCTGGTTCTTTCCGAGGATCGGGGAAGAGAGTAAACTCAGTATAATGATAATTACATTAGCCAAACAAGCAGTCTTTCAAGCAAAACATAAGAACAACACACCGAATATCAATCAGTTCATTGCGTTACTGAAAATAGAAGCTGAAAAGGAACAGATAAGTTCCATTAGAAATAACAAGAATTTACAATTTATAGAAAAATGGGACAGTGTATCGAAAATCTTGTCTGATACCCAACCAACTCCTTTTACCACATGCCGAGATATCCCTTTAACATTAGCACGTGCATTTGGGAAATAGCTTCGGCCCGCCTCGGCTAATGTTGAAGGTATTTGGGAAACGATTCGGCCCTAGGGCTTTTTGATTTTCCCAGACAAAATTTTACTGAATATTCTGAGCGGAAGAACCAATTTCAAAGAAGATATTTACGAATTGTGTGTTCACTAACAGCAACAGCAGAAGTGAGCAAAATTAAGTGACTGCGTTTTCACTTACTTTTGCTCTCAACGTAATTCAACTAAACAAGGATATAGGTATCGTTCAAATGCCAATGTATTTATTGCTGCAGAACATGGTCAGCGAACTCATCATTACACTAGTATTACAACATAATGCACGCAAAAAGCGAACACTTTAAATGCGCGAAGCATCTTAACAAGCCACAATGAAACATTTGCTATTGTTCCAGCTGGGATCCAAGACGCGTTTGATTAAGCGGTTCAACCAATTTTCAGTTTTCCTCACGGTTTCCTCACTCCTGCTTGAAGTGGACTCCATATCTTCTTTATTCTAACTTCTGACGCTTCACAATCTTTATCCTCAGCCTTTTCAAACCCTAGATAAGGGGGAAGTAGGAAATTTCATCTTTTATACTCAACGCAGCCCAATAATGAAAAACACAAAAAATAATCACGGTGACTATAAATATGATCATAGTATTAATATAATATTAACACAATATTAAGAATATAATAATATATATCAAATGAATATGATATTAACTGTTGCGCCGGTACGGCATGTGGTAAATCTCTTCCCAACCTTGGGCTGTGAAAATGCAATTTTATTCACCTCGGTTTTTGGCTACGGACCTCGTGCCTACCGGCACTCGGTCCTCCGCACAAAAACCTCGGTGAATAAAACGCATTTTCCCAGCCCCGGTCGGGAATATATAATCCCATCCCTCAGCCCTCCCCACATCCAATTAACCCATGCGTGCGAGATACCTCCGTTGCTGGGGTTTGTCGTCGGGGGTCCGGCGGCCGGCACGGTGCCGCGCCCGTCGCCCGGCGGCCCTTTCGTCCGGCCCACCCGTAGTGGCGTGCCCGCTGGCGCTGCTGCCCGTGCCGCAGCCGGGCCTGGCCCCGCTCGGCCGGGACGGCGCGGCGGTCCGATGGCACAACGTTAGATGGCCCTGGTTAGATGTAATATGTATGCATAAAAAAGAGCTGCGTATAACCGTTATATCTCGCACGGGTGCGTGGTTTGTATGATTTCTGCCGAGTGTGGACGACTGGGGCGCACTCTGGTAGTTGGTGCAGCAATCGGGCGGCCAGCTGTGTAATGTCGTGCACGGGAAGAGAGGACACTCATACCTATTAGGAATCGGGTACTATAGGGCTGGGGCGGCAATGTATGTAGTATGCCCGCCCGCGTATTTAAACGCCAGTGCACTTGGATGCTTGATCTTGATCTTGCTTGATGATAATAAATGAATACATGGTTAAAAAAAAAAAACTTAGATAATTCTCTCGCTAGATGGCAGGCCTGATCCCAATGTCGCGGATCCCAATGTTAATTTCCACGAGACACCAATCCAGTGTTATATCATCCATGTCCACGGTTTTGGTTGGTATTTGGTTTGGTATCGGTATTCCGATTTTCTGTAATTGACATCACTATTTGTGGCGTTCCAGATTAGTTCTCTTCTTAACCCTCGCCCTGACAGGGGGGTCGATGCGACCCCCCCTAAGGTTTTTCGAGGATAGCGTAAAAACGGCGGCGCTGCGCGCCGCCAAATTTGGCACAGCCTATGGGGCAACCTTTTTACATATGACCTGAAAATTTCAGGTCCGGGTGACCTTGGGTCAGGTCACCAGGTCAGAAAAACGGGTACAAGGTCATGGTCAAATTTCAATTTTCTTTTTGCACCTGTCCAATTCACAGTTTTGGACTGATTTCCTTCAAACTTTCAGGATGTGCCAAGTTCACCGAGTTGTATAACATATAGTTCGTTTTTTTTTAGCTCACTGACCTGAGGTCAGTTAGAGGTCATTACGTCGTAATGTTAAGCCTATGGGAAAATACTAAATTCGGAAAATACTGGAGATATCCGCTTCGTTCTATCACTTTTGTGCTTTGAAACCACAGTACTTAACAGCAGGTCACTTGGTGCTTCCTTGTTTGGTGTACTTATCCATGGGTCAGGTCAAATGAGGTCAACTGAGGTCAAATGACGTTTTTGCCAATAACTTGACACATAATGACGCTCAGGGGCGGATCCAGAAAATCTCCAAGGGAGGGGCCATTAGAAACCAGGAGGCCCCCCCCCATAATCCCACCTGTTGGAGGCCCCATCTTCCCACTTGTTGGCCCCCCCCCCAAAAAAAAACTGCGTCTATTGAGCTTATCTAGCTGTTCAGGCAACATCTCAACATCTGTGCAGGCTTGGAGGCCCTCTGTGCAGGCTAGGAGGCCCTGTAAAAGTGGTCATCTCTGTGAGTATAAGAGACCTCCAAGTTATGAAAAGCTTTACCAATCTTCTAACAAAGAAGTCTTCTCAGCTAGTCTTCTAAGAAGTAACTAAGTGGGTAGGTTAAAAAAAAAACTCATCGGATTTCGGCCACTTTATTTTCAGGAGGCCCCCTTTTCAGCTTTTTAACTTTTTAACTTTTTATTTTATTTTTGAAAAAAATCGGCCAAGGGGGGCCATGGCCCCCATGGCCCCCCCCTTGTATCCGCGCCTGATGACGCTAGAGCTTAAAAATGGTATCATTGTGTTCCTAGTGATCAGCCGAATCGAATGATATGCGATATGATGCAATTTAGTTAACTTGAACTTAATTTATTAATTTAAGTTTACTTAAAATTTAAGAAAAACTTTAAGTACACTTAAGCAGGCTAAGAAGTATATCATTCGACGCGCCTTGACGTGCTGAGTTCACTGGTGCTTTTCTTTTTGCGCTATCTTAATTAGATCAAAAGTTATAAGCGAAAAACTTTTGACCTGTTTTTAGCGAAATTTTTACATTTATACCCCCAAAACCCCCCTAAATATTGACCTAGAGCAACCAAATTTGCACAGGGGCGAGAACTCCAGGGGGCCCACCTACCTACCAAATTTGGTGTTTCTAGGTGCCATAGGAGCCAATCGCGAGGGGGGAGGGGTCGCATCGACCCCCCCCCCCCCCCCCTGCCAGGCCGTGTTATGAAAAATGCCCTGCCAGGGCGACGGTTAAAAAGTATTGTTGCGTCCAGTTTCACACTCCTACAAAATTTGAAACCGTTACGCCACGGTTGAAATATTGTGTAGCCAGTGCTACCAAATTTATGTGAATAATCCCTTGATGACATCGCGGACAAGAATTTGTAATACCGCGTTTTTCGGCGTCATTTAATAAATATCTTTAGCCTATTCTTCGTAACGTAAAGACTACAATGGACCCGCTTCAATGACTTTCCAGGGCGGGACGATCCCATTGAAAGCCGTTCGCACCCTTTATGTCAAAAGTGTCTGTCTTTTTGCCTTTAGGGCAGAACAGTGCTAGGGTAAAATGCTATGCTATGACGTGGTTCAATGTTGTTTTAGCTTGATTTAATTTTTGCTTACAGAGATATTAATAGGTCCACCCTTGTGTCAATGATTACCCTATTCCACGTTGGTAACTGGTGACTCCCCCATTTATGACGCTGTGTATCCGTCCTGTAGGTATTCAAGACGACGTAACTGGCCCTGCAGACGTGTCCACCCAGCGACGCCTAGTAAACCAGCGCCTGGGTCTAGACGTGGCCGAAAGCCTAGGCGTGGACACGTCCGGTATCTTCTCGGACGCCGACCTGATGTGCAGCACTGCTTCCCAGTCGGCCGACAGCGGGCCGGCGCACCAGTCCGTGAGTTCTTCTGAGGCAGAATACACCGGATAACGGCAAACATAAATATAATTGGCGAGGGTGTGTGCTCCTACCTATTTTAATGCAAGTGATTTCAAATCTGACAACCGTGTTTTGCTATTAACCTTTTTTCAGGGCATACCTGGCCCCGTTCTCCATTTTTATACCTAGTCCTTTTCATTTAAGTTCGAACCCTTACTTTTAAACATCTTTTTAGTACAGAGGCCAGTTTTACCAACAGAAAAGTAGCCGCCTGCTGGAATTTTTTTTTACTAAAGACCGATTCACATACGGAGCGTAAACGGTATAGCCCTATCCGCTAACGTGCCCATCGCGTTTACGCTCCGTACGTGAAGCGATCTTAAGTCAAAAAAATTTCGGCAGGCGGCTATTTTTCTGTTGGTAAAACTGGCCTCTGCACGAGATTTTCTGGGAGAATGCCTGGAAAAATTGGCTAGTGCGCAATGCACATTGTATTGACCAGTTGTTTTTTTTTTTAATAAGTTTTGTTCGAATGGATAAATGGGTGGATGTAAGCCCGGGCGCCCCGCTAAGCAGTACTTTTTGCAAGTGACACCACTGCACAATCGGTCGGATGCAGTCGCTTCCACGCGATTAGTGGTTTTGGTGACTTTCCCATAGTAACTAGCGTAAAATATGGTGCAAACGATGCAAACGAAGTGTTCATATTTGTATATTTTGACAGTTATTTTACCCTGTGGCCAGTGGCGTAGACGGGGGGGGGGCATAGGGGCCATGCCCCCCCTTCCGCCCAGCCACCCAGATGGCGCCCCAATTGTCGCGGACTAGGCTGATCGTTTTACAGAGTGAGCATGGATTAAAAAGTGATGTGCAAGCAGGGATCGAACTCAATATCTCTTTGGGGGTGCCTGGACACCCAATATTCTCCAGGGCACCCCCAAATAGGACCTGAGCCCTCCAATGTTGAAGGGCGCCATACGGAAACCTGAATATTCCGAACCCCCAGGATCGATGGCGTCCCTGAAGAGCCGTTGGGACCCACCTGAACGGAACAGTCGCCCCATTTAAAGGTAGTGTGCCAGCTTTCCTGGACCATATGGAGTTAATGACTCGGACAAGGAGAACCGGATTTTTAGAACTCATCCATACCTTCAAAACTCATGGAAACGTCTTAAATTCTTCAAATTTTGAGTACCCCAGTGCGAAATTCGTCCCGACGGGTTGTCGGTCGTACCCCAACCACATTTCACACCACTATGAACAATAAATGCACACACTGAAATCGCTATTACCGATATGCTCAATGCTCATCCAATCAAGTTTCGATAAACCCGTTCATCATCATCTCCTGCGGTTTCGAACACGCCTGTTAGGTGGTGCGGTAGACCGCGCCCAAAGCCAGGGCCCCGGTAACGTGAGGTAGCCGAGTCGGGGCAGCGTGCGCTGACCCAAGCCGGGGCCGCGCGTCCTCCCGGTGTCATGTGATAGCCCGGGGCTGCCCGCGGGGATGCGGTAGACCGCGCCCAAAGCTGCGGCCCCGGCTTGGGTCAGCGCACGCTGCCCCGACTCGGCTACCTCACGTTACCGGGGCCCTGGCTGGCGCGCCGCACTCGGGTCGGGTTGCGGCGCCGGCGCTCTCCAACCTTCCCGTACCTCGCTGCCTTTTTTTGCGAGAATCTAAGTGTGTTTGTGCGCAAACCAGTGCCTGAGACTAACGGATTGTGCTCACCACGATAGCTACGCGTCTGGTGCAGTGCTAGTGCAACACGACTTTTGCAGTGACTCGTGCCGGTCGACCAGCCTAGCTGTGCGGCCTGAGGTCTGTCGCTTCGGAGACCGGGTGGAGAAGATGGCTCTACCGAGGCACCGTGATCTGCTCCGCCTCCTTGTGCTGCTGGTTGCTGTGCGCGCTCTGGTGGTTATTGCAACCCCGGCTCCCAAGCCTCCCCGCTTTGAACGGCGCGCGCCTCCCGCCCCTACTGTGGGTAACCTTGACCCAGTTGGCGGGCCGCCACTCCCACCGGTGCCAGTTGGCGCCGGACCAGCTGTGGCGGGCTCATCAGCTGACTGCGGCGACCGCCGTCGGGTCAGCAGACGGGGCAGGCGCGCGCCCAGCGCCAGGAAGAGGGGGAGCAAGGGAGCCCGGCACCGGATAGAGCATCAGCGGCCTGCGCATGGGGTCGGCCTCGTCATGGGAGTCATCAATGTGCAGAGCCTGAAGCCTAAGCTTTTAGAGGTGGCAGACCACCTACGTCGTCGTAATTATGACATCATGAGCCTGACCGAGACCTGGCTGAAGCCGACCACCCCCAGCCGCCTGCTCACGCTGCCCGGGTACCAGCTGTACCGAGCTGACCGACCCGACGGGAGAGGGTACGGCGGCGTGGCGCTGGCGACGCGGGACGGCATCAGCGCAACACCGATTCGTCTCCCTACAGCCATCGCACGCCCAAACAGCAAACTGGAGACCCTATGGATCTCAGTTAAGCCTGACCAACGCCGCCAGATTGTCATCTGCACCGTTTACCGACCGCCCCGACGAGCGGTCGCCGACCTGACAGCCGATTTTGACGATCTTAGAGATCAGTTTGAACACATTGCAGTCAGCTATCCACGGACTAAGATTTTCATTTGTGGTGACCTTAACTGCTGTCTTTTAAAGCCGGACACAGACCCCGCAAAGCGTGCGCTCAATGATTTCTTGTCTGATCATTCTTTATATCAATGTGTTTAATCATCTACCTACACCGCCGGTTCATTGCTTGACGTTTTCATTGTTAATTGTCGCACGGTCGTTAACGCCTGTCGCACTCAGTTCTGTCATTTTAGCCCGCACAAGTTCATTCGCGCTCTTGTGACAATACCCCGTGTTAAACCGCGTACCTCTTACATTAGATCCCGCTGTTTTAAACGTGTCGACGCATCTGCTTTGAATTCCGATCTAGCTACATCAGACTGGAGTCCTGTGCTCAACGCTGTATCCGTCACACAGAAGTGGCACAACTTTATTGCCATTTTTATGCCCATTGTCAACTTGCATGCTCCGGAGCGCTCTGTCAAAATTAGGAACCCTAGGGCACCCGCGGTGACTGACGCAACCAAAGCGTTGATGTCTCGCCGACGGAGGGCGCTAGCAGAGTTCGGTCACGGGTCAAGCGAGTACCGTGAGGCTAACCGAGCGGTGCGTTCCGCCATTAGACAGGACACCCGCCACGATATCGAGCAGCGCATCCGTGACGGCGGTAGGAAGTCAATGTGGCAACTGATCCGTCCCGTTGTCGGCAGTAAACAAGCTGCTTGTAAGCCGCCGGACATTCTGCCCAACGATTTTAACCGATACTTTGTCAGTGTAGGCACTCGGGTGGCGGAAGAGGTTAAGCGCCTTGGGCCGACACCGGATTTACCGTGTCGCTTGCCGCGGGTCGGAGCATGTGCTCTCGTGTTAGCGCCTTTATCGCTTTGCGAACTGCGAGCCATTGTGTTCGGCATGAACAATACGCGCGCCAGCGGCGATGACGGCATTGACCTACGCATGATACGTACCTGTTTTGACTCGGTGGGGTGGGTGCTCCTGCACTTGGTCAACTCCAGCATAACCCAATCCGACGTTCCCCAATCCTGGAAACACTCCCTAGTCCATCCTATTCATAAATCCGGCAGTCATTCTGACCCAGCAAACTTCCGTCCTATATCCATTGTCCTCGTGATCTCCAAAATTGTAGAACGGGCTGTGCATCAGCAACTCTATTCCTACCTCTCAGAAAACCACCTCCTCTCACCAACTCAGCACGGTTTTCGGCCGTCTCACTCGACCGAAACCGCGCTGATCTCCATTTCAGACCGCATCCTTACCTCGTTCGATCGTGGTGAAGTCTCCCTTCTCTGCCTGCTGGATTTGACCAAGTGCTTCGATGTGATAGACCACTCAAAACTCCTCTCAAAATTATCTCTTTACGGCATTGATACTTCTTGGTTCTCGGCTTATTTATCCAACCACACCCAGAGCGTCAGCTTCACTGACGCCCGGGGCAGAGTCCAGACATCCACCCCGCTACCCAACAGCATCGGCGTGTTTCAGGGATCATCTCTCGGCCCTTTGCTTTACTGCATTTTTGCGAACGACCTAAGCCTATTTGCTGGAGATGCTGCAGTTATCCAATATGCGGACGACACCCAAATTCTTGTCAGCGGCAAAAAAAATCCGAACTTAATCAAGTCGTTCTCCGCATGGAAAATGCTCTTTTATCCCTTGACTCTTGGTTTAGAGCAAATGGACTCAAAGTGAATGCCGCCAAAACTCAACTGATGCTGTTGGGTAGCCCCCAAAATCTGCGCACTTTAAACAACGTCACAGTTACCTATCGCGAACACGTTCCGAGACCACAACCCGAGGCAAAAAATTTAGGCCTTTTCTTCGATCCCTCGTTGAGCTGGGACCGTCATGTCTCTGTTGTTACTAGCCGCTGCTTTGGAGTTTTGACTGGTCTGTCGCATCTGCGGGGGCACCTACCCATGTCTGTGCTCTCAGCGCTGATCCATGCCCTGGTCTTCTCTCAGCTACGGTACTGCATCTCGGTTTATGGAAATTGCAAAAAGAGTAACCTTTCTCGCATTCAAAAAGTTATTAACTATGGCGCTAAAATGCTTTTTGGCCGCAGAAAATACGACCACGCTTCAGATTTACTCAAGAGACTGGGCTGGCTCGGCGCTGAGAGCATGGCCTCTTACCACACCTTATGCTCACTCCACAAAGTGTGGCGCTCGGGCGAGCCCGAGCAGCTGGCAGCTGAACTCACCACTGTAGCCGCGGCGCGTGTGGGCACTGAGCGCACCACGCGGCAGGACGACCTACTGTCAGTGCACCGGTCCAGGACTGAGATGGGCCGCCGCCGTTTTACCTGCCGAGGGCCAAAGCTTTACAATGATCTACCGCGCGACCTAGTCCGGCTGCCCGTGCCGCCGTTCGGTCGACACCTGAAACGTCATCTCGTCAGTTTATCTCCACACTGACGTACAGAGTATCCAGGCATGTGTGTGATGTGTGCAGGTGTGTGCGTGCTTGTGTGTGTGTGTGTGCTCACTCCAAGTGTATACGTGTATGTGTGACATTCCTTTTTACAAGTTTACAAGATCTGACAAGAGGTTGTAATAGCCATAACTTGCCATGGATGACCTCAATACAAGTATGAATATGAATATGAATATGGCTTTGGGCGCGGCTTCTGCTCATACTTTGTGGTGCGGTGGTGGTGCGTCGGGCCGCGCGCTCTGACTTCGGCCAAGAAAAATGCGTCAGCTGATCATTGTCATTTCTGCCACTTGCGTGTGGTGAAATGGGGTCATAACTTAAGAGACGGCTTTTTCATATCAATTATTTTACATAAAATCATATTTCAAACCATAAATAATGTTCGACAGCCAAATAAAAGAAACAATTCCAATACAGGCTTACAGTTTAAGGCTCGACATTGTGTTGTCTACGATTAGACAGCTGATAACTCATTCCCGTACGTCGTAACTCTATAATGACCTTTGCTTATTGTCACATGTGCGCCGCATTCGCGATTGTTGGCGACGCCTGTTTGCAGATCAGCCCACTACAGTTGTTATACATATCGAAAAACCGATAAACTTTTAGGCGAAAAAAGCACTATTCCAGGCCCATTTTTGATTTTTTTTTTGTGATATTAGGTAAAAACAGAAGCTTCTTATCCTAGGAAAAATAGAATGGGAAATCTTTCAAAGGTGGCACACTACCTTTAAGGTTGATGGCGTCCCTCTAGACTAGAGCACCCTACGCCCCTCTGAAAATCACAGCTGCCCCAATCGGCCCCATTTAAGATCGATGGCGCTCCCTAAAACCACTTGGGCCCTTTAACCCGGCAGGCGGTGGGCCTCCCGGCCACCTTCCGCGCGGGAGGGGCATTTTTTTTTGCCCCCCCCCCCGTATCTCCAAAACTACTGGACGGATCCGTAAAATTCAAATGGCGTTCGATAGCCCTGTCAAATTTGTTGAGGGAAACCAAATTTCATTGACCTCGGGGTCACCGATGACGTCACAGGTCAGGTCTCTCTCTCTCTCTCTCTCTCTCTCTCTCTCTCTCTCTCTCTCTCTCTCTCTCTCTCTCTCTCTCTCTCTCTCTCACTCTCTCTCCCAATATTCTCAACTGCCGGAGCGTTGTAGGACTCGCTTCCAGACAGGTCCAGGCACTCCCCGATCCGCAGGCCTCAGCCCACACGGCCCAACCGCCCAAACACCCTCCGGCGGATGACCTCTGACCTCGGCGACCTGACCCCAGCCGACCGATCGCGTCCCTCTCCACGCCTCCGCCCCGCTTCCCCTACTACAGCTGCGTAGCAATTGTAGCGTGTGAGAAGGCCACGTGACATTATTTACCTCTGCGGTTTGTTCGGCTGACAAGAGATGGCACTAGTGGTCTGTGGATCAGAGGCGTGGCCAGGTTCTACGACTTCTTGGGGCACACTTTAGGGCAGAAAAGAGTTTTTTGGCTCCCCATCCCAAAATGTTTCGAATATACAAAAACAAGTTAGATATTCGAAAATCGGACGCCCAAACGGATCATTTAAAGTATCTTGCGGGACTGAGAATTGATCGGTCTTCAAACTACTGACCAAAAAACGAGGTGATTAGTAGCAAGTGCTGGTGACTGTACGTACAGTCACCAGCACTTGCTATTAATCACCTCGTTTTTGCTCAGTAGTTTGAAGACCGATCAATTCTCAGTCGAGCAAGATACGTCAAACGATCGGTTTGGTCCTCCGATTTTCGAATATCTAACTTGTTTTTGTATGTTCGAAGCATTTTGGGATGAGGAGCCAAAAAACGTCTTTTCTGCCCTACAGTTGCCCCAAGAAGTCGTAGAACCTAGCCCCGCCTCTGATCCACAGACCACTAGTGCCATCTCTTGTCAGCCGAACAAACCGCAGACGTAAATAATGTCACGTGACCTTTGCACACGCTACAATTACTACGCAGTTGTGGTGGGGGAAGCGGGGCGGAGGCGTGGAGAGGGACGCGATCGGTCCGGTCGGCTGGGGTCAGGTCGCCGAAGTCGGAGGTCATCCGCCGGAGGGCGTTTGGGCGGTTGAGCCGTGTGGGCTGGGGCTTGCGGAGTGGGGAGCGCCTGGACCTGTCTGGAAACAAGTTCTACAACGCTGTGGCAGTCGAGAATATTGTGAGGAAAGAGAGAGAGAGATAGAGAGAGAGAGAGGGAGAGAGAAAGGAGAGAGAGTTGAAGAGAAAGAGGGAGATAGAGGGAGAGAGGGAGAGAGAGAGGGAGAGAGAGGAACAGCGAGAGAAAGAGAGAGAGAGGAGAGAGAGAGTGGAAGAGAAAGAGGGAGATAGAGGGAGAGAGAGGGAGATGGAGAGAGAGGGAGAGAGAGGGAGAGAGAGTGGAAGAGAAAAAGGGAGCGAGAGGGAGAGGGAGAGGGAGAGAGGGAAAGGGAGAGAGATGGGAGAGAGGGAGAGAGAGGGGAGAGAGAGAGAGAGAGAGAGAGAGAGAGAGAGAGAGAGAGAGAGAGAGAGAGAGAGAGAGAGAGAGAGAGGAGAGAGAGAGAGAGAGAGAGAGAGAGAGAGAGAGAAGAAAGACTGGAGGGAAGGGATAAGGACGGGAGGAGAGAAAAGAGAGACAGAAAAGGAAAACCAGGAAGGGTAAAATGAGAGAGAGGGTAATGAGTAAATCAGGGAGAGGGAGCGAGAGAGAAAATATTTAGTTGTGTCAGCTTGTTTCGTATGTAAAATGTAAATTTGCTTTCCATCATTTTAGCTTCGGATTGGAAATTAAATCTTAGCATCCTTATGATAAACCCACGCTGACGGGATGGGGACGTTTTTATGGTCGTCGTTGGGAGCTCGGCACTAATGGGGATGATGTTGAGGGTTTCGCAAATATTTCATAAAAGAGATGATATTTTTTTTTGCATCACCTATTAAACATATTTTTTTACGTTTGCTATGGAAATGTTAGGCCCAGTTCCTTCAAGATCAGGTCCACGACTCCACAGCTTACAACAGGAGCTAGCTAACATAACAATTCACCCGCGCCGTGTTGGTGGCATGAACTTTCCGTCGAGTGCTGAGGGGGGGGGGGGGCGTTTCACGCCCCTCCGTCTAACTCGGCTCCTGGGCCACGTAGCGACACGCGGTAAGCGGCAATCGAAAGAGCGTCAAAAATAAGAAGGAAAACACTCTGTCATTTTAAGGTCAGGGCAAAGGTCAGGTCACCTCAGGTCACCAGAGCTCATCAAAGGTCAAATTTTGTTGATTTCAACGATTTTAAACATCCGACGGCTAACTCGGGAACCAATAGAGCTACACCGCCGTGGAAAAGCGCATTCGATAGCTCTTTTAACGCTCTTTCTTCAACATGTCCTCCAATTTTACCTCAGATCAACGGTTTAGCCCCCAGAGGGCACCGCTCTGATTGACCTCAAATTTGACCTCAGATCAACGGTTTAGCCCCCGTGATTTCACCGCTCTAGCACGTCTCTGTCAAATCAAAAGTTATAGTAAAAAAAAAAACTGTTGAAGACCTTTCATGACCTGAGATGACCTCAGGGGCACACAAAGGGGGCACAGGTGCCATTTTCCGATTCAGAGTGTCATGTTTACATATGAACCGATGTTTGAGAGGGTGTAGAACGACATTCGGCCAAAAGAGGCTCATTTCAATTTTCTCCCATTGACTTATATGGAGCAGTCGCTGGTCGCAAAATTGACCTGACCTTAGGTCACAACTCACAGATATAAAAAAATCCAAGATATCCATTTTATACATACTGTTACCCTAAGCAATTACTGAAAGTTTCAAAGTGATCGCTCAGTCGGTGTAGCTACAGCGAACTTTCTAACTTTTTCTGAGGTAAGGTCACTTGACGTTACATGGTGACCTGACCTTGAATGACCGGGATATGAAATTTTCATAGCATGTGCGAAAAAGATGTCGGAACGGGTGTATCTAAAACAGCGGCGCTACGCGTCGCCGTTTTTGAGATAGGTATTCGCGAAAAATCTAGGGGGCGGCCCCCCAGGACGGCGCGGATCAAACGGCCCCTGAGACCTCGGGATGGTGCCCCTGAGACTTCGATATGGTGCCCCCTCAGACCCGGGGAGAATGCTCCTTCAGACCTCGGATTTCGGAAAAGTGCCCCTGGAAACTTGGAATGGTGCCCCCGGAGACCTCGGGATGGTGCCCCAGACCTTGCGATGGTGCCGCCGGAGACCTTGGGATGGTGCCCCGGACCCTCGAGATGGTGCCCTCTCCGACCTTGGGATGGTGCCTGCGGAGAACTCGGGATAGTGCCCCCTGAGAACTCGAGATGGTGCCCCCGCGGACCTCGGGATGGAAATAGGGTGAGCCATCAAGATTTACCCATCGAAAATTTCACTTTGTTTCAGGGCGAGCTGACATAGCTATGTCATCTTTTACATACCTATAACAGCGTCATCTCCTAACTAATAAATGTAGTCTGTTTTCTGTATGCTCGCATTCTCCTTATGTTACGCGCCCGAGACGCGAGAGCATTATGGCACGTGGCTGCCTTTTCACTTATTTTCCTCGATCACCCATGCTATAACAATGCTGCGCCGTATGTCATTTGCGGTGTTTCAGGGACTCGGTAGAGTCGGGTTTTCAGGATATTTCAGTTTGGGAAGCCCGTGGGGCTGAGGTCGGGGATAAATTGTGTCCAACATTCTTTAGACCAAAGGGTGTTCAGCAGCCAACACTCAGTGGTGATTCCTGAATTTCAGGAGCGGCGGATGTGCGTTAAGACGACCTCGCATTTCAGGAGCGTAGCAGAGGCAGTCGACGAGCATATACAAAAAGAGTTACACTGTCAGACAAATTGGAGACAAATTTGCGACATGTATGCGAAAGATGGCATATCTAGGCCAACCCGTTTAGAAATAAAATGAATTTATCGATGGGTAATTATTCATGGCTCACCCTGGATGGACAATATTAAACTAAAAACCAAAAACTCAAATAAACTAAAAAAAACCGAGGCGAGGGACAGAAATGGGCCTCCGGGAGACCCCGAAAACGGTACCTTATTCCGATAGACCTTCTGGATGGTGCCCCCTTAGGAGACCTCTGGGTTAAAGCTCCCGTCGGTGACCTCCGTGATGAATTAAAAAAAACTCCTTGGTGGGCCCCCCGGAGGCCCAAGGGGGGGGGGGAGAATGGCCCCATGCTCTCCCTCTGGATCCGCCACTGAAATGACCTGACCCAAGATCTTACCTAAAGACGCAGGTTAAAAAAGATTAAATTTCAAGTTGATATTTTGCATAAAAGGGGTATCTTTTCGATACAGCTCATCACGGAAAATGCAATGGCAGTCTCTGGCTTACTCTGTGTGTTTTGTGACGGCTAAAAATTGAGTTTGAAAATTTTACGTAATACATTTTGAGAAGTGTTTTTTTTTCCATAACTTTGCTAAAAATGGAGCTGTCGAGTTTAAGTTTGGCATATCTAGAGCAGATAGTTCTATAACATAGATTCCAGCTTTATTTTTGAATGTTGTTGGTATTTTCGGGGTGTTATACTTCTATAGTTTGGATGGTCGAAACCAATTTTTGTTTAGAAATCAGAGTTGGCAGTTTTGTAGCGCTGTTTATTTTTCATCTTTTTTATCTTGAATAGGGGAAGCCGGGGGAAGCCCGGCATAGTAAGCTCTTTTTCATATTTATTACATACCATACGTGCTGTATAAAATGTTGATATCCTGCTAGCTAGCTAAGTTCATTGGCCGTGTTTCCCCAAAAATTCGGTTTCGTGGAATAAGTATAAGGTTGAGAAAATCGAGTTTTAAAAAAGTGTTGATTTTTCTGGGGTAATCCCGGCATAGGGGTAACGCCGGCCACCTCCCCAGCGCTTTACAACGAGTTGATGAAACCATTATGTGTTTTCCAAATATTAACGGGAAGTGAAATATTGAGGTACTGATTAGCTCTGGACATCTTAGAGTTTATGTCACTACTGGTATTTTAGCTGGCGTTTACTACATATACTCGTACAGTACAAGTCGATGAAAATCGTGGTGCAAAATTGACAAAAAATGTGTATTTCAAAATTCCTTAAAATTTATTTTTCTTCTTACCTTAATGCAACATATTGCATATCATTCGACTCGGCTGATGAAGAAGAACACAACGACACCATTTTTGAAGCTCTAGCTTCATTGTCAGTCGCGTTATCTGCAAAAACGTAGTTTCACCCTAGTTGATCTTAATTGAAATGACTGGCTTTGTCTATGATAACATGTTTATTTTCGAAATTTATCTTTGATCTAGGTGTAAACCAAACCTGCTCAGTACCTATTATCTCATGGAAAACAGTGGTTTAGTGGCATTGCTCTCGGTTGGGGGTAAGCTTGGCCACTCGCCCGGGGTTATCCCAATGTGCTAATTTTTATTTTAGAACAGCGATATTCGAAAAAATGTCATACTTAAGCCAGCCTGCCTCGTCACCTCTCACTACAAACACTTAAACGGTCCTTACATAACATTCGTATAAATATTAGTACTGTATGGTATAACATTAACAGTGCAACATATCTCACTTTTTAGCTAAAAACCCTTAAAATATCATTTTTGCGCTATAACTTTGACAATATGCAATTTTTGTCAGCCTTAACTTTTTTGCTGGCGTTACCTTAGCTGCCACGCTGAAAGGACAAAAGTTGAGCATTTCATTGTGAATAATTTAGCCGGAAACGGGGTGGCCGGGCTTCCCCCGCGCCCGGGCTTCCCTCGGCTTCCCCTACCTATTTTTTGTTATCTTCAAAACTGTAAGCGTGACAGCTCTTCCCGCTAAACCTTTTATTGGGTCGAAAATGACAGAACATGACGCCACTCTGACGTCATTTGTGACTAACCTTTCATAAGAGCTCTGGAAAAATTTGGTCACAAGGTGTAAAATGATGCCCGGAGGGGTCTTGAAAGTTTGGTGGCGACCTACGCTATACTTTAGGACTTAGGAGATATCGACTGAAAAGGAGAGGGGGCTGTTTCGCGCCCCCCTCCCCCTAACGGGGCCCGATGCTTTCAGTTGTTGCTCTCACATAACTCTTGGTTATATTACAACGTAGTGGAATTGCAAGCTTGGCAGTATAAGCTTCCTGCTAGCGCCGGACCCGAGTTTAAACATGCAGGCTGAATTTTAACATTTGACTTTTACATTTTTACCGTTGAGCTTTTTAGAAGTTGTATGAACTGTTCAGCTCCTTTTTTGGTCCATCACGGCGGGCTTGTATGTCATTTGTCAATCAAAATCGAATTAAAAACTTTTTATTGGGTCTGGTTATCTCGCCAACTTCTTAACTGAATCGTTTATTAGCTTTTGATTGGGCACTGCCCACGTTGTCTGTCAAATTTTCGTGTCAACGAGAAGAGGCTGCTGACATCGTTTGTCGCGGTTAGATAATACCTACCAATCCACGTCTCAGTGTGGCTGCTCGATCGCACTTTCCCTGGCCCACCTCTCCCACCAGGCTAGGCTTTGCCCGGCACAGCCGTCGCCTCAGTGCCTCGGGCGGTGACCCGTTCAAAGGGGCTCACAATTCGTATGGTGCCATGGCTCTCAAACCAACACAGAACAGTGAAACGCACAGGCTTACCTTCCATATAAGGCAAACGGCTGATTCTGGCGCCGGGGCTTCATTCATGCTAAAGCGCCCAATCACAGCGCCGCATTTCAGTTAGTGTCGGGCGCTAAAAGCTACTATGCTCCGCCCCTTCATCACGTGACCCTGCCCTCACGTGGCCTCAGTCACGTGGTGTTTCCACTTCTTGGCGCATGGCGGCGCTAGTCTCGCAAGGGCGGTGGTAGCTTGCTCCCCCGCCGTCCGGGGGTGATGGGTAGCAAGTGCTGGTGACTGTACGTACAGTCACCAGCAGTTGCTACCCATCACCCTCGGACGGCGGGGGAGCAAGCTACCACCGCCCTTGCGAGACTAGCGCCGGCATGCGCCAATAAGTGGAAACACCACGTGACTGAGGCCACGTGAGGGCAGGTCACGTGATGGAGGGGCGGAGCATAGTAGCTTTTGCGCCCGACACTAACTGAAATGCGGCGCTGTGATTGGGCCCCTTACCATGAATGAAGCCCCGGCGCCAGAATCAGCCGTTCGCCTTATATGGAAAGTGAGCCTTTGCGTTTCACTGTTCTGTATTGGTTTGAGAGCCACGGCACCATACGAATTGTGAGCCCCTTTGAACGGGTCACCGCCCGTGGCACTGAGGCGACGGCTGTGCCGGGCAAAGTCTAGCCTGGTGGGAGCCCTGGTGGGAGAGGTGGGCCAGGGAAAGTGCGATCGAGCAGCCACTGGGACGTGGATTGGTATTATCCAACTGCGACAAACGATGTCAGCAGCCTCTCCTCGTGTCATAGACAGTGTCTATGACACGAAAAGCTAGACAGACAACGTGAGCAGTGCCCAATCAAAAGCTACTAAACGAGCTAAACGGGAAGAGCAGTCACGCTTACAGTTTTGAAGATAACGAAAAATATTCAAGATCAAAAAGATGTAAAATAAACAGTGCCACCAAACTGCTAACTCTTATTTCCAAACAAAAATTGATTTTGACCATCAAAACTATAGAAGTATAACACCCCGAAAATACCAACAACTTTCAAAATTAAAGCTGAAATATATGTTATAGAACTATATCTGCTCTAGACATGCCAAACTTAAACTCGATAACTCCATTTTTAGCAAAGTTATGACAAAAAAACTACTCAAAATTTATTACGTAAAATTTTCAAATTCACTTTTTAGCCGTCACAGAACACACAGATCAAGCCAAAGACCATCAATGGATTTCCTGTGATGAGCTGCATCGAATAGATACCCCTTTTATGCAAAATAGCAACTTTGAAATTTGACCTTCTTTGACCTGACCTTGACCTGACCTCCACCAGAATGTAACCTAACTGGCCCCAATGGCCCACACCATTGAATTGTAAATGTAAAATTGGCCATAAAACATGTATCACACGACCCTAGCATAGTTGGGTTCATATTGTGACCCTTAGTGACCTGACCTCTGTGAACTGACCTGGCATCAATGACCTCTTTAGGCAACATATGTATTAGACAACCAACGCTCCATCGATGTTTTTCGATAACATGCCTTTTATTTGATGTGTTAACTGACTGTAAACGCATTCCTTAGACTAAATCGGTAAAAAAATGCGACCTTTGACCTGACTTGTGACGTCATGGGTTGCACCTAGGTCAACGAAACCTGGTAACAAGGTAGTTCCCTGGTGGGGCTATCAAACGCTCTCTGAATGTTCAAAATCGGTCGGTAACTTTCCGAGATCTCAGGTGGAATGCGAAACGGCTGCACCACCCCATCAGGTGGTAGGGTCCGCCAATAGCCCAACGGGGCGCGGATTATTTATTCACTCATACAGTGTCATTTATTTTGAGAACACCTTTCTTACGCCATGGCATGGTCCTCTCGTAATAGAACGAGATGAGGAGAGTGTTTTCACGCCTCCTTATGCACGGCACTAAGTGTCATTGAGCTATCAACTGTCAGCGGTTTTCGGACAACGAAGTTCTTAACTAGTTCTTACGTAAATCCAATTTATTTCAAACGATTGTCACTGTGCTAGTTTTCTTTTTATACGTTTTTGAAAAAGCGCTGAAGAAGTCTTTGATAGACGAAACCGGTCCGCTTATTCTTTTTCTATAATTGTTTTTTGAATATATTCGTAGACTACTGGCTCTTTACTGCAAAATTTGAGAATGTTTGGTATTACTTTGACCCGAACGATGTGCAGCTGAATTTTCCCTCTTGAATGATTATAGACAGCTCGCGAAATTAATTTCAACCTAAACTACCGACAAGCAGAAGAAAATCCGATACAAGCCTACCTCAATCCTCTCACCTTATTCGACCGTTGAAACGTTAAAGGCATTTGTTCAGTCCGAGTCGCTATGTCGACCACCCGCGCCGTGCTGGGGGGGGGGGCGTTTTTACGCCCTTCCCCCCTCAGGTTTTTCGCGAATATCTCAAAAAAGGCGACGCGACGCGTAGCGTCATTCAAGGTCAGGTCACCAGGTAACGTCAAGTGACCTTACCTCAGAAAATTTTCGAAAGCTCGCTGTAGCTACACCGACAGAGCGATTACTTTAAAACTTTCAGTAATTACTTAGGGTAACAGTATGTATAAAATGGATACCTCGGATTTTTTTATGTCTGTGACCTAAGGTCAGGTCAATTTTGCGACTGCTCCATTAGGTATACCTAAGTCAATGGGAGAAAATTGAAATGCGCCTCTTTTGGACGAATTTCGTTCTACACCCTCTCAAACATCGGTCCATAGGTAAACATGACACACTGAATCGGAAAATTGCACCTGTGACCCCTGTGTGTACCCCTGAGGTCATTTTAGGACATACAAGGTCTCCAGCAGTTTTTTACTTTTGACAGAGACGTGCTAGAGCGGTGAAAACACCGTTGATCTGAGGTCAAATTTGAGGTCAATCAGAGCGGTGCCCTCTGGGGGATAAACCGTTGATCTGAGGTCAAATTTGAGGACATGTTGGCGAAAGAGCGTTAAAAGAGCTATCGAATGCGCTTCTCGGCGGCACTGTTGCTCTATTGGTTCCCGAGTTAGCCGTCGGGTGTTCAAAATCGTTGAAATCAAAATTTGACCTTTGATGAACCCTGGTGACCTGACCTTTGCCCTGACCTTAAAATGACCGAGTGTTTTCCTCCTTACTTTTGACGCTCTTTCGATTGCCGCTTACCGCGTGTCGCTACGTGGCCCAGGAGCCGAGTTAGACGGAGGGGCGTGAAACGCCCCCCCCCCCCCCCCACCAGCACTCGACGGAAAGTTCATGCCACCAACACGGCGCGGGTTAATTGTTATGTTAGCTATAAGCTAGCTCCTGTTGTAAGCTGTGGAGTCGTGGACCTGATCTTGAAGGAACTGGGCCTAACATTTTCATAGTAAACGTAAAAAAATGTTTAATAGGTTGTGCAAAAAATTAGCATCTCTTTTATGAAACATTTGCGAAACCTTCAACATCATCCCCAGACCCCATTAGTGCCGAGCTCCCAACGACGACCATAAAAGCGTCCCCATCCAGTCATAGGCGGCGGAACGGGGAGGGCACTGGGGCACCGTGCCCCACTTTGATTTTGGCATTTCAACATTAGCCCTATGAGCGTTGCATGGAAATAATAGGACCAAGAGTCGGCAGTGCCCCCCCCCCCTTAATTGAAGGTGTTCCGCCGCTACTGCATCCCGTCAACGTGGGTTTATCATAAGGATGCTAAGATTTAATTTCCAATCCGGAGCTGTAGGTAATGATGGAAGGCAAATTTACATTTTACATGTGAAACAAGCTGACACAACTAGGTAAGTATTTCCTCTCTCGCACCCTCTCACTGATTTACCCATTGCACTCTTTCTCATTTTACCCTCTCTGGTTTTCCTTTTCGGTCTCTCTTTTCTCTCCTCCCGTCCTTATCCCTTCCCTCCAGTCTTTCTTAGCCCTCTCTCACTATCTCTCCCTCTCTCTCTCTCTCGCTCTCTCTCTCTTGCTCTCTTTCTCTTGCTCTCTCTCTCTTGCTCTCTCTCTCGCTCTCGCCTCTCTCTCGCTCTCTCTCCTCTCTCTCTCTCGCTTTCTCGCTCTCTCTCTCTCTCTCTCTCTCTCTCTCTCTCTCTCTCTCTCTTGCTCTCTCTCTCGCTTTCTCTCTCTCCCTCTCGCTCTCTCTCGCTATCCCTCTCTCTCCCTCTCTCTCCCCCTCTCTCTCTCTCTTTCTCTCTCTCTCCCTCTCTCCTCTCTCTCTCCCCCTCTCTCTCTCCCTCTCCCTCTCTCTCTCTCTTTCCTCACAATATTCTCGGCTGTCGCAGCGTTGTAGGGCTTGTTTCCAGACAGGTCCAGGCGCTCCCCACTCCGCAGGCCCCAGCCCACACGGCCCAACCGCTCAAACACCCTTCGGCGGATGACCTCTGACCTCGGCAACCTGATCCCAGCCGACCGATCGCGTCCCTCTCCACGCCTCCGCCCCGCTTCCCCCACTACAGCTGCGTAGTAATTGTAGCGTGTGCAAAGGTCACGTGACATTATTTACTTCTGCGGCTTGTTCGGCTGACAAGAGATGGCACTAGTGGTCTGTGGATCAGAGGCGGGGCTAGGTTCTACGACTTCTTGGGGCTCACTTTAGGGCAGAAAAGAGGTTTTTTGGCTCCCCATCCCAAAATGCTTCGAATATACAAAAACAAGTTAGATATTCGAAAATCGGAGGACCAAACGGATCGTTTGACGTATCTTGCGCGACTGAGAATTGATCGGTCTTCAAACTACTGAGCAAAAACGAGGTGATTAGTAGCAAGTGCTGGTGACTGTACATAAGCAACTGCGGGTCCCAGTACGCGCGCGCTGGGTACGGCCCCGGAAAAGACTTCCGTTCACCCCCTGACCGGTCAGGGTCACAAAAATTCGAAGGTCACGTGACTAGAATGTAACCAATAGGGGAAGTTGGGGCAATGCCGGAGTTGGGGCAAAGCCGAAATTCGAGATATTTCGAAAACCGTAAAACATGGATGCCACCTGTCAGTGATGCTCTGAAGCTTAAGTGACTACAATTATCGCATGTTTGTTACGAGTCGTCATTCGGAATACTTCGACTGTGAGGGCGCCAAGAGCGTTTTCAAGGTACGTTTCCCTTGTACTACATGCGCCTTTGAAGCTGCATTTTTTACTCATTATGCTACCGTTTGTCTGGCCAATTCGGTCAAGTAATCTTTAGCATGTCTTTGCATAAGTGTGCTGCCTATTTGAAATTTATACAGCACGTTGAAAAGTTATGGGCCTGCAAATGAAAGTATGGCTGGCTGGGGTAATGCCGAAAACGTGCGATTACGCACGTGTTAAAAGCACGCTACGTGGACTTTACTGCTGTAGAATAGCAACGCGTATTTTTAGTCACACAAATTACACTTTCAACCGACACAACGGCCTGTTACCTATAAGGAATGATTTACCTGGCATTTTCTTATTATATCACACAATTATAACTTCCAGTGTGCACCGCGTCCTCAAGCTCTTGAAACGTGTGTCAGCTTTGGTGAATTCTGGACAAAGTTTGAGATAAAATGACAAAACATCAATGTCGGCATTCCCCGTAGATCATTTCTCCCATTTTCGGCTTTCCCCGCAGTCCGGGGCAACGCCGAAAAAGTCAGTTCTTTGATATTTTTAGTTTTTGCGCTTAAAGGTATGCGAATTCATCAAATGCGCCTGGTATGTTTGAAAGACAAAAGACTGGCCTCTCGAATGACGCCAACAAGAATAGCTTATGTTGTCTACCTTGCGTGCTACGGGCGTCAGAAAAAAAGTATTCGGCGTTCCCCCAACTTCCCCTATGGTTTGGCAGCCAGTACCGGCGAAATTATATCAAAATTGCGCAATAGAAGGCAGAATAAAGTTTGTGGGAGAGTGTGACATTAATTTTGGGACACCCTGTAGGTAGGTTGCCTTAGTGCGGAAATCTGAAAAAAAAACATGGGGGGGGGGGGGGCGAGAGCAGCATGAGGGAGCCGAACTCAAGACTCGGGGCCGAGGGCCGCTTAAAAGCATACAAATTGACACCGGTGGCTTTTGGGCTCCAGGGGGGTCGTGGCCCCTTGGCTACGCCCCTGGTTGTAGATATGACATAAGAGTGATTTGATCCCCCTATTCGATGAACTGAAACACATTCGATGAACTGTTTCAGTGAACTGAAACATTCGAGTGTGGGGGTGACGAGGTGGGGTTGGGGGATTTAGCTAAATGTGAAGTAGCTTATCAACTAGTGAGCATTGTTGGCCCTTGCTGCGGTGGTTTCGGGCCGGCGCGCCGATCACCTCCTTGTGTGCGTGCCTCTGTCGCCAGGAGGAGCAGACCTCATCTCGCAAAGTCAACCAGCACCGGCGCCGACTGCGCGAGGGAGCCGACCGTCAGCGACCCCCCGGTACTGGCCAATGGGCACACAGCAGTGGTCCGCTCTGCAGCTGCTCGGAGAACCGACCGGCCTTTCCGCCGCCAGCGTCTGTCTGTCTGTCGGTCGGTCTGCCGGTCTGTCTGTCGGTCTCTGGAATGTCTCTCTGTCTGTCTCTGTGTCTGTCTATTTCTCTGTGTCTGTCTTCCTCTCTGTGTGTCTCTGTCCCAGTCTCTGTGTCTATCTCTGGCTGTGTGTCTGTCGTCTCGGTGTCTGTGTCTGTCTTTGTGTCTGTCTCTGTCATGTTGCATTGTGAACTTTGTTTACTTGTTTGTTTGTTTTTCTGCTGTTACCGCCACTAGAGCTCGCCTGCACAGACAGACGGACGGGAGCTGTGCTGAGCCCCTGTACAGACGGACTTGGACGGTTACGGTCGGCCAGCTGACGTACAGTAGGTCTACTAAAAAAGTATCCCGCTCTAGAGGCGGCCGGCCGGCCGAACCCCCCGCCCGATTCCTTTCCCGCCCGACTCCATTCCAGCCCCGACTCTATTGCACAGGCCGCGGCAGCGACACGGGTCAGGTCGCGGCACCCGGCGAGTGGGTCAGTTGGCGGCCGCCGGCCGTGGAGTGAGGACGCCGTGTGTGGGGCGCAGATATGCCGATTGCGGAGGAGGGGAAGATAGTGACTCTGCACTATGCCGGAAATGATGCCTTTGTGATATAAATTAAACACCTGCAGTGCATATCCTCCCTTGCCCCATTCCTATTTTATCATAATCCTTCAATAATCCGTAATGACCATTCAAAGCAAGCAAGCAAACAAAACAACACGTTTAGCGGCGACATCATCTCGGATAAAAAAGCGACAGTGATGATTAGAATAGACTTAGCGCGAGGGCAAATCGACGGGTATACATGCATCACATACCGTAAAGTGGGGCTATTTGAGACAGTATTTAAAATCGCTTTAAAATGAAGAGCGTTTGATTTTTATGTGATATTTTTGCTCAGGAAGGTGTAGAATCGAGCAGTAAATCGCCTCAGCAAAAATTAACCATCAATTTCAAATGGTTTTTATTTTATAACAATTTTAAATACTGTCTCAAACAGCCCCACCTTACGGTACAGAGTATTTTATTCCCGAATTAAGATTGGGGATCTTGTCCAACAAGTCAGTGGCCGTTCTAGACACAGATAAATGCTTTGTTTTTGGTCGCATCATTTTCTACAATAATTCGAAGCCGAGGTTTAACCCTCGCCGGCCGAGAAGAATGTCTCCATGTATTTTTTTGCGGTAGCTCAAAGCACACTGATGATAGAAGGCTGACATTTCATATGCCTTACATTGATTCAAGCTGGATCATTTCACATCAACCACGTTTTCAGGTCAGGTCACTTAACTATGACGTCTTAAAAAAACCTGTGCACGGTTGTCGGTTATAAAATGATGCAAATCCGCAATGCACTTAGTGTCATATAAGCATAATGGGAAATATGGAAACTGTTAATTTGGCGTCGGAAGTGATCTGAAACTATACCTCAAGCACATGAAATCGTGACTTCATACATTCTTGGCAAGGTCTAATGCTTCACTTTAGCATTGTTCACCTTGCGTGACGTCATTTATGACGTCACTAGGGTCATAGGAGTGTTTCGTCAATAACTCCCGATCAAAATGAGCTAGCCAGTCGGGGCAGCCATCAATGGACTTTGCCAAGACTTGCCGAATCAAATGTTATGCAACATGTCCTCCTTTCAACAGCTTCGTGACCTGTGTTTCCCTAACATGACATTGACCTGAGGTAAACATCCTAAATTGCTTAACCTAAACAAAAAAAGCTTATAAATCGACGCGTCTGAGAACAGAAAACACGATTGTATCGAAATGATGATAATGCGACCTTTCTTGCGAAGCTATTTACCAAAAACCGATCCAATGCCTTGGGGTCCTTGACCTGCCCTAAGAGGTCACTGATATTTTAAAATGGGGTACCAGTCGCTGCGTCAGGTAACGACGCAAGCGCTCGTTTTTTCTGCGAAGCTCTAGCAGCTACATAGCTCAATTATAGGAGCTAAACATGGGGTTGGGGAATCGCTCCCTTCTCATTCACTATTTGGCCGGGATAGTGTTTGCAATTATTGTTAAAATCTAGGATTTGAAGATTTCAAATGACCCATTTCTTCCGGCCCAAGTCTTTCAATTCAAGGTCATAACACCAGGTCACGTCAAGTGACCTTACCTCAAGGAAAGTTCCTGTGCTCATCATATCTAAATACATCGACTAACCGATCGCTTTAGAACCTTCAGCGATTTCAATGGGCAACAGTATATGTATTTGAAACGTTTACTTTGCAAGTTTGACATTGCTGACAGAAAGGTCGGATCAATTTTGAGATCGCTAAAGTCAATAGGAGAAAGTTGAACTGCGCTTTTTTTTGGACGGAACGCATAATAAACACTCTGAAAACATGTGGTGCCTGATGAGATGCAATACTGAATGAGAAAATTGTTTGTTTTGTTGGGAGCCATCTTTTTCGGTCTGAGAAGGCCCTTGCAGAGCTATGACATAACTATGCTCTGGTGTAGTAATTTGGTTGTGCGAGCCAGCGCCAGTGATCTGCGGAAGCGTGACTGTTCCCGTGGGACGATTGCCCTGTCGGGTGGTCCAGCCGTCTCCCCAACGGTCACCCGAAGAGGGTTATGTGTCTTGGAATGGAACCGACATCAACTACAGGTTGGCTGGTGGGGTGACCTCCAGTCCAGAGAGGGAAGCATGAAGACTAGGGGCGATGCGGATTGGTTTTTCCTGAGGATAGCGAGGACGGAAGGAATCTAGCACCCTTGACACTTCCTTATACTGAATGTATCTCAGGCTGTTAAATCTCCTAAGCGTTTTTTTTTTCTCGACATCGTCAAGGTGTCATTAATAAAAATATGAAATCCGGGAGGATAAATTAAATATAGAAATTGTGGCCAACAGAACATTATCAGTTGCGTTCAACATACTCGTTAGCATGATCACACACCCAGCTTACATATGAGCCATCTGCCATGTAATAATTATTTTTTATAGACGTGCTTAAGTTATGAAATCATCTGGCGTTTTTAAAGTTCCACGATACGGATCTAATATCCTGCTATGCATCACGACCATTTCTGGTCAGGTCATGACTTTGAACATAGACCAATTTTTTCAAATGACTTTTAAAGATCAACTTTTGATTCATTCGAAGCGTTTCGATAAGGAGGAACACGAGGCTGGTAAAATTAATTTCATGCAAGTTTTAAGCTAAAAACTTTCAAGTGTTTGTGGAAAAGCAAATGATTTTCTCACAATACCGATGGTGGCAGTTGTTAATTACATGCTAAACGGTTGACCTAAATTAAATCTGACAATATTTTTCAGACATAGCGGTAAACGAGCTGATTGTTGTGTTAGGTTAGGCTCTTTCGGTCGATTTCAGAGTGGGAAGGATGACAGGAATTAGGGGGAGACAGGGGGCCTGGGCGAGAGTCCTGGACCTCATGCTCCGCTGGGGCCGAGCCCATCACGTGTATTGGATTGCCCTGGCACATGGATAGCCCTGGGCGGTGTTTCACGGCCCCGCGCTGCAGCACGCTGCGCTTCGCTGCTGCATTGTTGCGGCGGTTGATATGAATTCGGCTCCACGCTAGCGTTGCGAGCTTCCGAGTCTGTTGATGTTTCCATGGAAATTGGAAACCCAATGCACTGGTGCGCGCACCGCACCCTGTCCAAGCAAAATTTTACCATCGATGACCTCTGGTGACATGACCTCTGGCTCTGACCCAATCTAAAATTGGCTGAAGTATTTTTTTCAGGTATTTGAACGTTGTGCTGAGCATTGTTAATAAGATTATTAGAATGATGAAGAATAAGCTGTTGCTCATTTCTATCAGAAATAGAAAAAATAAACCAATATATATTCGGGCGTGGCCCTTCTTCAGTGGTACAAGATCACAATAAGGTAGATGCCACGTAAAAAACGTAGTCTATCAGATCACTTGCAACCTCTGCACCCAAAAAGCCACCTACATAGGTGAAAGTAAAAGGAGAGTTAGGCTCCGCTTTAACGAGCATCTGCGTGACGCCAAAAACCACACAAGAAACACCCCTTTCGGAGAACACTTCATGACCTGCCATTGTAACGTAGAGCCGAGCCACGATGCCCTCTCCATTACAATTCTTCAAATCTGCAAAGACGTAGCTGAGCTGAAGATCGCCGAGTCCATCGAAATTCGCAATCATCGCCCCACACTCAACACAATGACATCATCTTGGCCGCTCATCAAGCCAGTACCATACTCAGAGCTATAGACGGTCTTGTGATCACGCCAGATAGTACATACTTAGATTTTGATTAGATCACATTATTTGACGCCTTCACTCACTCACACATCGTCGGAACTAATTCCCTTACTCTTTCTTGCTTTTACCCATTCATCCTCCCATTCATCACTTACGTATACACGACTAACACATACACAAACATAGCCCCCCCCCCCCCCCCCCACACACACACCTACACTTACGCTCATGCACTCGAACTCACAAACACATAACAGTGACCATACTGTCTGATGTCTGATGAGGCTGATGTCGAATAGTTAGCAATGTTATACAATAAGTGCTATTCTTGGCATAGGCTATGGTGACAGTATAGGCTATGGCGAATATCATGCCCCGATGTACAGGACGATGATTCGTTAAAATGACCTATCTAGGCATATAAATGTTATGCAAACCGAGCGTAACTGTAACGTATTGAATTGTACCTATGTATATGTATGTACTGTGCAATCATTTATTAGCTATCTAAATCTAGATCGACGCCTATCTTGGAAGCGCATGCAAAATATCTGTGAGTGATTTGATTCAAAATATTGTATTTTGCCTCATCTGTGTCACATACGTCTCTCTTGTTTTATTGTGATCTTGTACCACTGAAGAAGGGCCACGCCCGAATATATATTGGTTTATTTTTTTTTCTATTTCTGATAGAATTAAGCAACAGGTTATTCTTCATCATTCTAATGAAGTATTTTTTCTTCTATTTGCTACTTTTGACGCTACTTCGAATACCACTTAAATGCCCAAAGCTGAGTTATAAGAATGATGCTCACTCCCCATTTCCCCTCCAACAGGGCGTGAGAGTCTAGGCATTCCTGTGGGGCACGGGCTAAAAATGACTATCTCATAAGTCATAATCATCGTGGCCATGAACATCTACTGCCATTGTTTAACACCGGTTCCGCTGCGCTGAGCGGTGACCGTCCCGTTTGTTGGATTCTACAGCTGGCTGGCGGAAAGCGTTACCGGCCGCCAGTCCACCGCCCGCGGGCCGGACCGAGCGGTTCCGCTGACCCTACCTGACCTGAGCCCGGCGCGATATGGGACAGGCAGACGGGGGTTCGGCTCAGCGGAGGCAGCGCCCACTGGTGCTGGGGACTTTTTTAATAGACCTACTGTACAGTGTCACGAAATTTCGTTGCCCAGCTTCATCCATACTAGTGATGTCAATTACAGGTAATCGAAGTACCGATACCAAACCAAATATCAACCAAAACCATGAGAAAATACCATCCTTCAATCCTTCAATCCTTCAATCATCAAGAGAACATCGATCCTTCAGAAGCCAGTACGGGGCCCTCAGAGGCACATAAGGGTCAGTCTTGGGTCTCAGAGGCAGAAAATGGGCCATCAGAAACCGGTGTGGGACCTTTAGAGGTCGGTTTGTGCCCTCAGAGGCCAGTTTAAGGCCTTCAGAGACCAGTACAGGGCCTGAAAATGGCAGTTTGAGGCCATCAGAGGCCGACTTAGGCTCTCAAAGGCTAATGCAGGTCCTTACAGGCAAGGATGGGACCCTCCCCTCAGGTCAGTGTGGCATCCTAAAAGAGAGGCTTGGGCTGGTGTTGGACCCAGAGTCCAGAAAAGGCCAAGTTGAGCCCTCAGAGCCGATGCAGGTCCTTAACCCTCGCCCGTATAGGGGGGGGGGGGGGGAGTCGAACGGACCCCCTCGATTTTTTGCGAATAATTCGCGTAAAAAGCGGCCGATCGCGACGAAACATTCATTACCCTCGCGTTGATCAATTATACACCTACCCTGCAAATTTCATGAACCTGACCTTAATGACATTTGACCTGTGACCTACTTTTTGAGACCATGTTTGGCCGGAATCGCGATTCGGCGTGTCGGCTCGCATTCAAGCCGCGCGTATGCAGTCTTTTCGTGGTTTCAAACGTTCAAACATGTGATTTGATGTTGCTCCCATGCATTAGGGTGTGTGTCAAGTTCACTTAAATTTTAGGTCAGGTCATTAACCTTTGATGACCTCGGTTCACTTTTTCGAGTTTTACATGTTTTTTTTTTGCTAGTTTTTAGAGCTGAATTCGAATTTAGCAACCATTTGAACATTAACGAAGTAGTTTTGGTGCCCTCGTAACATGTTACGAAGCTGTCAGAGGCGGTTGCCACCTACTACGAATACCCGGCAAAACCTTATGTTTTGTTGTCAGATTATGCATCATGGCGTTCTTTTATCAACATAAGATCTGGGTCAGGTCAGGTCAGGTCAACCAGTATACTGGTTGACCTGACCTGACCTGACCCGACCTGATCTAAATGCATGAAGACATCATCCATGGACCATGATCATAACTAACATGATATTCGTGATCAGCACCCCGAAAAACCATAGCCACCCTTTACGACGTTCTAACAGCCAACGTCCCGATTTTCCCGACTTTTGGGTCCATGACCTGACCTGGAAGGTCAGCTGATGACCTAGGATCTTAAAATTGGGTATCATCGGCTTCCTCTCGTCACGGGCAACACGCTTGTTTTTTTCACGAAGCTCTAGCTCGATCAGGGGCGAAACGGCAAGGGGGGGTCCAACCCCCTATACGTTCGCGGCTGGAAAAACACCAATACAGGGGATGGTTCAAGCCCGGCATCGGGTCTTCAGAATCCAGTGCGGGGCCCTCAGAGGCTAATATGGGCCGTTACAGGCCAGCATGGGGCCTCAGAGGTCAGTGTGGGACCCTAAAAGACCGGCATGGGCCAGCAGGGTAGCGCGCTACAAGGCCAAGGATGTATTACAAGTAGATTAATCAATATAAAGCCGTATTTAGATCAAGAGGACGCGTCAAGAGTCTGACCATGCCTCCAAAAAAGAGGCAGCGAGAATTACCTACCTATTCGATTTCTGGTTCAAGGAGCAATCATAGTAAGTTTAACTCTGCACATTTGCAGGCTTCTTAAAAATTTTAAATGTATGTAGACTAGAGATGTCAATCGGATACCAACTTTTTGGTATACCGATACCAAACCGATACCAACTTGGTATTTGGTATTTTGATCCTAATGTTGTTGGTATTTTGTTGGTATTACGAATCCGGCTAATGTATAAGAGGATTCGAATTCGGTAAAAAGTGGGTATTTCCCTCATGTTCCCAAGTTGGTTTGGTTTCGGTATTTTTCCATGGTTTTGGTTAGCATTTGGTTTGGTATCGGTATCCTGATTTTCCGTTATTGACATCACTAATGCAGACAATAGGCATATAAGGTGAAATACACACGAAATACCATATAACACACGACAAACGTTTAACTATACACTCAAAGTACGCCCCTTGCGACTCTACACACTTCGCCCAGTTGCCCTTCCATTGCTGGAAGCACTGTGAGAAGTCACTCTTCGCGATCGCCAACAGGGCCATTGTCGCATTCGTCTTGATCCCCTCTGTGTCCTGAAATCTGGTGCCTTTCAGCGGCATTTTCAAGTGGGGGAGCAGCCAGAAGTCACATGGGGCCAGATCAGGTGAGTGTGGGGCCTGCCGCACCTGCATGATGCCGTGCTTGGCCAGAAACTCCTGTACGAGATGGGCTGAGTGGGCTGGCGCTTTGTCATGGTGAAGCTGCCAGTCCTGCGTCGCCCACAACGCCGGTCTCTTACGCCGCACCGCGTCCTGTAGATGACGCAGAGCTTCCAGATAGTATTGTTTGTTGATTGTCTGACCTTCTGGAGCATACTCATGATGAACAACACCCTGATCGTCACCGTCGTCAACACCAATTTCAGGATTTCTGCTCGTCGAGGGCCTGCCAGGCCGCATGTCGTTCTCTACTGAACCTCGACCGTTCTTGAAGCGGTTGTACCAGAACTTGATTTGGGTAACGCCCATCGCTTCGTCGCCGAATGTCAGCTGAACTTTTCTGATAGTGTCGGACTGCGTTTCCCCAAGTTTCTGACAAAATTTGAAGCAATATCTTTGCTCATTTCTTTCGGTCATCTTGACGCTGGGAGGAAATGCGACGACCGAGCAGTACGCACGTGCATACAAGCAACGCTGGACAGTGGCTGAGCTGGACGTGGACGCTGAAAATATGTGTGTACGTGCACAACGATTAAGATATCATCCACACAGGGTACCACACACCTGAGGGTAATGGCCTTCGAGCAAACCAATGGGGTCGGATACTTTTTGATCAGGCCTCGATCTTGTTTCCAATAATGGCACAGTTGGTTGACTGTGAAAGTGACATAGGCCTTACCCCGCCCCCCCCCCCCCAGTCGCAGGTGAAAATGGTTGAACCCCAAAACAAGTGACTGGATCTGCCCTTGGGCAGGGGAGCGACGAAAAATTTTGCCCACCCAGTGAAAAATCCTTAGAGGAGGCCCTGCCTCCAGGTGTTTGACTTTTTAGTCTCCTCCGGTCCGACGGTTGACTCCAGACTCCAGACTGCAGACTGACTGATTCGCACTCAGACTTAGACTCGTGGCTCCCGGCTGCTCGACTGTGACTCCCTGTCTGGTTGGGTGGTGCACCCTTTTATAGTTTGGATGGGGTGGGTGACTGCCACGCCCTTGCGCCGTCATCTTCCTCTGCCTTCCTCTGGTGGGTGTGGGCCCGTAAGATGGCGCTCTCTGTCCTCTTCAACCAGCTTGCTCCTGTATGGCTGCAATTTTTGGTCGTCGAATCGTCTTCGTGTTGAGTGCTTGATCATTTTAGTAATCGCTGGCATAAAACAATCCCTGAACGGTTCGTTATCTTCGAGTTTTAATTTTGATTCTTCAATTTCATTTTATTCAAACTTTTGTTTCATTCAGTTTCGTCTGCCGGCAACGCCCCTGTGACGTCACTCTTGCTCCGCCCACCGTCCCGGGGCGTGGCCGTAAGGCAGCGCCTTCTTCCTCTGCGGAGATCTCTAGAACTACCTCATGAGGCTATTGTGGGATCGGTCACCTGGTTGTTTTGCCAGGGTCACTCACCCTGGGTTGCTCTGCCCGACAAAGGAGGTTGCCACGCCTCCAGCTGGTATCCATCCTTGACACTGCTCCATGATCTGTTGACATATCTTGCTGATCCAGCGTTTCCAGCCGGTATCTGTCCTCGGCATGGCTCCACGAGCTGTTGACAATCTTACTGATCCAGCTGTTACTTGTTGAGGTTCGAATCGCTCATCCTGCGGTAGCTGTCTCCAGAAGCGCGCGTCTTAAAGGGACCCTCCCACCTTCAAAAAAGTTAATGAATTGGCATGAAAGTGATGTCGCTCGGTTCAGAAATAGCAAAAACGAATATCTACCAAATTTCATCGAAAAATATTCACCGGTTTTCAAGATATTAGACATTTACTTTTGTTTACTTTTTGGGATCTCCGCTGTTCCTATGCGACTTTATTTGAAAGTGCGGCATTTGTTGCGCGCAAAGCAGCATATACCACCGCGTGCTACAAAACGTTTTAGTCAAACATTTAACGGACGTTCGAAAGCCTGATGACGTCATCAGATTCCCGTAATGGTTAAGAGATAGGGACCACGCTGGTCCCACCCTGCAAGTAAAGGGAAGAAATTTCTTGAACACCATAAAGCTGCGGGGGTTGCGACCAGGATAAATGGTGGTTTCTGAGCCTGGCCGCAAACTTGGCTATCTCAACTCAAAACTAATGTTAAGGTGGGAGGGTCCCTTTAACCCGCGCTCTGCTGGGGGGGGGGGGTGTTTGAACACCCCCCTTGTGGTTTTTCGCGAATATCAGCGCCGCAGTTTTTGATACACCTTATCGTACATCAATTCTACACATGTTGTGAAAATTTCAGACCAAGGTCATTCAAGGTCAGGTCACCAGATCACTTGAAGTGACCTCACCTCAAAAGTTTCAATGTCTGTCATAGCTACACCGAGTGACCGATTGCTTTGAAACTTTCAGCGATTGCTAAGAGCAATAGCATGTACAAAATGTTTAACTCAGAATTTTGATATCGATGACCTAAGGTCAGGTCAATTTTGCGACCTCCACATTATAAGTCAATGGGAGAAAATTGAAATGCGCTGCTTTTGGACAAAAGACATTATAAACACTCCCAAACACCGAATTACAAGTGGTTTAGACACACTGAACATGAAAATGGTGTCCATGACCCTTGTTTATGCCCTGAGGTCATCTTAGGTCACGAATGGTATCTAACAGTTTTTCGCAAATAACTTTTGATAGAGGCATGCTAGAGCGATGAAAACGCCTTAGATGTGTTCAGCTCGACGATACGGATCGACTGATATGCAACATGACCCTTTCCGGTCAGGTCATGACCTTGACCTGAGGTCAAATTTTCAAGTTGACCTTTCAAGGTCAACTTATAGTTCATTCGATGCGTCTTGACGAGAGGAACACAATGCCGGTAAAAGTAAGCTCGTACAAGGCTTGGGTCAAAAGTTATTGCAGAAAAACTGTTTCCGAAAAAATCGGCTATTTTTGCAATTTTTGCCCCCTGCAGGCAAAACCGTTGACGTTAGGTCAAATCTGAGAGAATTACTCAGAAAGGGCTTTAATAGGGCTATCGAATGCGCTTTTCCGCGGCGCTGTAGCTCTATTGGTTCTCGAGTTATGCGTTGGCTTCTTGGAAATTTTCGACATTCGACCTGGAAATCGGCGAAATTTTGCCTTCAATGACCTCTGGTGACCTGACCTTTGACCTGACCAAAAAATTGACCGAAGTGATTTCGTCATTATTTTTGACGCTCTTTCGAACGCCGCCTTCCGCGTATCGCTACGTGGCCCAGGAGCTGAGTTACAAGGGGGGGTGTTCAAACACCCCCCAGCAGGGCGTGGAAATCCAGGACCCCCAGCCGGGCGCGGGTTAATGGGAGTTTAACGTCTGCCCATTCTGTGCGGCCAGTGATAGATTAGGGAAACGGGGGGGGATGGGGTGTGGGAAAGCGAGGCTAGGGGTGTGGCCGAACTGCGGGGGAGGGGGACTGCCGAACCGCGCCGTGCCGAAAAAATACTACGTTAAATGTTCAAGATGTAGCGTGCTACATATACAGCAAATGATTTGGTTTCCAGCACTTTGAATTGGTTGTCAAAATATCTGTTTTGTGTATTGCGCACATAAGCATCAAAATCCAAGATTGTTGGCTTGTTTTCTCATGCTTTATTGACATAGGAAATGTGTCAACGAACATGCGGGACACCGTGCAGGGCGCCTGCTGCGGCTGGACCAGTGTGGGCCCAGTGATGCCGATTGGGCGCTGCTGACCACTGTTGCCCTGGCCCCTGGCCAGGCCCATGTCTTCCCCTATCTCCCTGTGTGTCCAATGTCACGATGACGTCACATGAAGGGGCGGATTCGGGGGGGGGGCGGAGCCTAGCGCAACGACCGCCATGTTTGCTTCTTTTGATATTTTTGGTGCCCGACCCGGGCTTTTGTCGTTAGTAGCACACATTCATACTGGGTTAGTGTATATGGCAGGCAGTGGTACGGCAGTGGTACGAATCGTTTTCGGCACCCGTTACGCGGAACAGCCTTGACCGCACGCTTCCTGTCACGCACGTCAGCCCAGGTGGCACCGCACTGCACGATGGGACCGCGGCCGGAATTAGCGCGACATTGGTGGATTTGCCGACTTTTCCCTAATTTAGTTAAACTGTGTCACATAGTTCAGAAATGTCCATGGACCACGAATCTGCAAACATTTTTCGTCCATGGTGTACAGGGTGTCCCATAAGTTCGTCCTCACCTAAATTTTACGTTTTTAGGCTCTCTTGCTTAAAGGCACGCTGAAATAGGTTCGCAACTGAGCTTACGTGGTTGCCATGGCTGGTAGAAATATGCTCCACAGTAGCTAATTTCTGTAGACAAAATAGATTTTGCTAAAGAGCCCGCTTCCTACAGAGACGGCTAACGCCGCAACATAGAGGTCTCCGATACGGGTACGTCTCAGTATTTAGTCAGCACGTGACCATTCGCGACGATTGAGGGTGATTGAGGCCTACCAGTCTGTAGCCAATGTCCATCGCTAACTGGACGCACAGTCAGCAAGTGACGCCGATGATTTGTCGGGAGTCAATCACTGCAAGTTTATCCTCTTTCCAGTCAGCCCTCAGGAGTGAGCCAAGTGGCCAAAACTGTGTGGCGCCAAAGTGGCCATCAAAAAGGTTAAAGGGTTAGAAAGTTGGTAAGCAGACTTTTCAGGATGGATTACCAGCTGTCTAAGAGTGCTCTTTCGGGGTACATAACTCGAGGTGACTTAAGCTTTGCTTACCGGAGGGCACAAATCAGTCAAAAACGTCTTAAAATGGCCAAACATGAGTTTCGTTATGCCTGAGGCTAAACAAAACTAGAGGGCTGATGACATCAACCACGTCATCTGGACTAACTAGTCCACGTTCGAGATGAAACACCCGTCCAAACCCGAAAACAACCCCATAAGGGCGAAGTAGAAGGCCTCCGTTTCGTCCCGTTATGTTCCTATGCAAAAGGCCATGGTCACTGTGTTGTTGGGTTATAGGCGTTCTGGAGTTGACCAAGTTGCAAGTGGCAACCCAGAAACAGTTTGGGGAAGCAGAATGCTTTTCCAAGAACATCTAGGAGGAGTTTCAGCCCTCAAGCTGAACTCGAACTGCGAGTATGAACACATTTATAGAGGAGAAAATGGCATCCGGGAGGTCGTAGGCCCATCTTCAGGCAAGACAGTGCATCAGTGCACAGGTCAAGCAAAGCTTAAAAGTGGTGCAAGGAGACTGTGACAGGCGTGTGTGGCAAGATCACATGCCAGGCACCTCATCGGATCAAAATTTCATAAAAATGTGTTGGTTATGCTGAAATTGAGGCTCGTCGAAGCGTAGCGCTGTTCCAGCCTCGAGGAGCTCACGGTGCATGTCAAGTCAGTCTGGGTTAACTTACATATGCTTGCTATGCAGCCAAACATGCCGGTTGGTATGCCGCAGCATGTATTCCTGTGTTTGCCTATTAACCCTATTAGTGGCAGGGGGGGTTGTTTTCATCCACCCCTCAGGTTTTTCGGGAATATCTCCGAAACCACTGAAGCTACGATGCTGAAATTTTCTGACTTTTCCTAAAACTAAATTGGGCACTTTCCTGAAAATTTCAAGTTCATAACTTTACCAGGGGCGGCTCCAGAGCACTATCGTGAAGCGAGTCATTTGGGCAAAGATAACGATGCTGATGTATTATAACTGTATGCACCAGTTTTACGAACAGTGAATGAAAGGTATCATGTGATAACATATACAAAGTTATTGTGCATCCTCTTTTGACACGTTTTTGCTATAATAGGCGGATCCAGGCGTCCAAAAAGGGGGGTTATGTTTTACCTCCCAACATAGGTGCCCTGACACCGCCTATGCATGACCAATACAATTGTAGTCGTTCATAATGCATATTTTGCATATTTGCAATTTTTTTGCAATATTTGAAAATGCATATTTTTAGGATCCATGTGAATTCCTGGTTCATTCTCTATCGATCGGCAAAAGTTGCGTTAAGATTGGTTCAGAAACCTGGCCGTGATAAACAGTCTAAAATGTATCTGCAATTTGCCCGTTTTTACCCCCCTCTACCCCCTATTGACATTCTTTTAATTTTTATTTTTTAGAAATGTAGATCACGTTAAGCGAAATCGAATGCCGTTTGAATTTTGAAAATCGGCCCGTTATGTAGATCTCGAGATATCAAGGGGGTTCGTAAACAGCCCCCCTGCCACTAATAGGGGTAGCCAGGAGCCTGCCACTAATAGGGTTAAATGGGGAGCACATTGAGGGGTCATAAATATATCAAAACGCAATGTACTCTATTTCACATGCAAACATAATGTGAGAACGAACTTTTGGGACACCCTGTACAGCGTCCACGCCACATCAGACCAAACACAAAGTTCCGTGACAAGCATCGTAGACCCGTTTTCGTACGGAGAAAAGTAGCAGCTAATGTAGGCAAGAAAAAATATATAGTAGACGGCTCTATCAATATTTTCGGCGTGTAGCCTGATAGTTTAGACTATGGGCTTCACGATGGAAGAAAAACTTTTAGCGGAATATATAAATACTCTCCAAATGTTAAGTTTTCTTAGATGCTTTTCAAATTGCGAGTTAATTTTGCTGTTATAGATATTCTGGAATGTCGATATAAAAAGTCCCGCTAAGTCCCGCTCTTCTTTTATCTTTATGGTGTTAACCAATCAATTGCCTTTTCAGAAAATATAGGGGAGAGTGGGGTGGGTTGTATCAGTTTTTACTCCGAGACCCATAACCTCGTAACTATCCGTGATAAACTCATTATTTCCATACTATCTCCTTCCTTGATTCTTCTGCTTTTTTGTGCAAAGTAACTTTTCCGCTACCTCTACCAGTTTTTCTTCTACGGTCTGCCGAATAGAACAATGTTTTTGATACAACTTGCCCCATGGCTTGGGTGAGTTGTATCACATGATGGGGTAATTTGTATCACTATTTCACGTTTCAGGGAGTGTGCTTGCTACTGGTTTTGAACATACCAACAACATTAAATGGGGTTAATACAATGTATATGCTCAAAGGCTTCACTTTTATTACACCAAACTCGTCAATCCGAACGAAACATCGAAACGAACGGAAACATCAACAGACTAGAAGCAGAAGTGGCCCGTTAAGAGCAAAGAAGCCAACACATTGTGCCGAAATGGAACGAGTATTGACTAGCTACCTACAAACGCGAGCCAGGGCTTAGCTTTCGCGATCAAAAGCAACATACCCATACATACATACATACATACATGTTACAACATACCCCACCCGGCTCTGATACAACATGTACCTCGCCGCCATCTTGGAAAAAAACACCCTCGTGCTCAAAAACAGCGGACAGCTGGAGAAATCCATTTTCACTCACGCAGCCTTAGAACCTACCCTCACCACCGCTACGGAGATCTTTCAAATTCGTGCACATCTAAATGCCCAAAACACACATTTTCTTGCAACTTATTTTTTTAGAATGACATTAAAAAAACATAAAATCGGCTCTCACCTCGAGACGCGTCCACCCAGCCACACGACAGAACAGGGAAAGATGGCGCCCGGAAAACCTCGTCGGCTGGTTGTGTCACGAGCGCCATCTATTGGATAAGTTTGGCACAATTCGCCCTGATACAACTTGGACATGATACAACTCTCCCCGCTCTCCCCTACAGTTCAGCTGCCTCAGACTGCCACAGCGAAAATGAGGGGCTTTTTTACTTCAGGTCGCCGGCGCTGGCCGTGCGCGCGGTTACCGCGAGCCGGCCGGAAGCTGTGAATAACAGAACCTCAGTAGTTGTACAAGGTTGCCAAGTGCCAACTATATTTAAGTTTTGTCCCGACATATCCAAACCTGCTTTCGGAGCGTCTGATACACTTTTCTGACCCGTACTTAATTTGTTATATAGTCATGTAGGTCATCAGATTCCCATCATGCATGATGGGTCGTCGTCAAATGTAGCCACCAAAACCATGGTTTTGGTGGCTACATTATTTGCTTATCGGAATTTCCGGTGCCGTCATGACCTGACCTGACACTTGTTGTGTTGCCATCTTATGACGTGACCGAGCCGAGTCGAGGTCAGCGCAGGTCAACTTAATTAACACATTAATTAATTAATTAAATTACTAATGATTGATTAATGAAATTTGTCAGAAATTGCTTAGAAAGTACACCGACTACCATTTGTATGATTCTAACTATCATCCCTTTCATGTGAAAAGCGGGCACGAAACACGAAAAAGTACCGATGTCGCGCTAATTTTCGCTCCGGTCCCATTGTGCACTGGTGCGCACGCTGGCGCTATCCCGATTTATCGGGCCCGGCAGGTCAGAGGGCGCTCCGGGACGTGAAGCGAGGCCGC
>NW_024883182.1:0-123783 GCF_019059575.1 Amphibalanus amphitrite
ATTTATTTATTTATTTATTTATTTCACGTCATAGAACCATTCCACACAAGCGTGGCTATTCTAGGGTCAGGGTCACAATTAAAAAAGGATAGTTTGTCACACACATCGTACACGAATTCATTCTCACAAACGCACACCCAATCACACTTCCCCGCAAGCGGGTCACTAGTCGACATCGGTCTGTTGCTGGAGCATATATTATACAGGGTGTCTCAAAAGTTCGTTGACACATTTCCCATGCCAATAAAGCATATAAGAACCGGCCAAAAATCTAAGGTTTCGGTGTCTGTGTGTACACTAGACAAATATGCATGCTTTGACAACTGATTCGGAAGGTTGGAACCACTGAACTCTATAATGTGGAAGGCGCATCGGCCGTCAGATGGTGTCCAACGGTGCCGCCATGTTGCGCAGACCAGGAAGCGGCCGCCGCCTGTGTTGGGGAATAGGGAATTCGGGACTTCGATTTACGTTTGCGGCCGCTACATCCGTCACGTTCAAGCTATGTAGACACGGAATCTGGCATCCTACGCAGAATTGAGTGGAGAACAAGACGAAATCTTAAAAAATCCTCAACTACAGGGAACTTATACGTTAAACCCTTATAAGTCAATGGGGAGATATGGAAATTGCTATTTTGGCGCCGGGAATGATCTGAAACTAGCTCAAGCATATATAATCGTGATTTCATGCACTCCTTGCAAGGTCCAATGCTTCACATTTGCATTGTTGCCCTTGCGTGACGTCATCAGTGACGTCACAGACTCACAAGGGTCATAAACTTTTCTTCAATAGCTCCCGATCAAATTGAACTAGCGATTCGGGAAAGCCACAAATGGACTCAGAAAGACCTGCTGAATCGAATGATATGCAACATGACCTTACTCGACCAGCTTCGTGACCTGAGAGCTCTGACCTGACCTTGTCACGAGGTCAATGCCGTAAATTGACCTCACCCTAACAAAAAGTATATCACTCGATGCGCCTGAGCTAGGTGAACACGATGATGCCAAAATCGCGGCTCTACGGCCATTTTTGGCGAAGTTATTTACCAAAAACCGAGCCCGTGCCTTAGGTCACTTGACCTGACCTCAGAGGTCACCGGTTGACCTGAGACCTTTAAAGTGGATTCCTATCAGTCACTCTGCATTTTACTCTGCCTCATACGAACACTACCGCTAAATTTTAGTTGAATTAGCGGCGCATTGGCGAGGTGGGTTCAATTAACCCCTCTCGGCCGGGGCAAATGTAGAAAGACGATGGTCCGGCAAGTGAATTTGAGTAATTCTGAAGATTCGATCGTGTTCCTCACTCAATTCTGCGTAAGATTTCGGGTTCCGTATCTACGTAACTTGAACGTAACGGATGCGGCGGCCGCAAACGTAAATCGAGGTCCCGAATTCCCTATTCCTCAACACAGGCGGCGGCCGGTTCTTGGTCTGCGCAATAATATGACCGCCACCGTTAGACACTACGGCCAATAGGGTTGAAGCGGCAGTGCTCCCCCCCTTTGCTGTATCTCCAAAAATATTTGCCAATCAGGCACGTACCCAGGATTTTGTCCAGGAGGGGGCCACCTGCTCCTAAAGGGGCCCCCTGGTCACCCGGGGGCCCCCTGCCAACCCAGGCAGTGGGCGTGCTCAGAACCTTTCGATGGGGGGGCTGGGTACAGTGGGCCCAGTCCTCCCTTGCAGACGGGCCCATCTGTAACGGTCTTAGCCCTAAGAAAATGTGGAAAATTGGAAGGTGAAAACGTCATTTTTGCCTGAAAAGTATGCATAAAATGCACAGAATCTTATGAGCGAGCGTAGCGAGCGAGCGCCTCGATGGGTATAGCGAGTCGCCTGTGTGGGTCCCTCGGGGGGCACTGGTCTGGGGCGCTCAGAGGTGCCGGTGAAAGACCATCAGATGCAATGGTGTGGCTTCCTCACAGGCGCCGTTTTGGGGGCCTTAGGGTTATAGAGACACTGGTGGGGGTCATCATAGGCATGTGTGGGGCCCTGAAAGTTACTGGTGGCTCTTCATAGGCCGACAAGGGACCCTCAGAAGCCGGTCAAAAGCCCTCAGAGTCGCTGGTAAATGCCGTCAGATGTGCTAGTGGGGGGCCCTCAGAGGCGCCGGTGTGGGGGCTCTTAGAGCCGCAAATGTGGGCCCTCATGAGGCACTGCACTGATGGGGGGCGCTTAGATGTGGCGGTGAGGGCTTTCGCAGGCGCCGTTATGGGGGCACTCAGAAGCACTGATGTGGGTCGTGGGTCCATAACAGACGAATGTGGGGCCCTTATAACTGATCCCTCATTGGCCAGCTAGGCCCTCAGAAGCCGACGTGGGGCCCTTCTGGAGAGTGTGGCTACATAAGAGCCCACGAGTTGCTCTCTCAAGCCCTGTCGCGTCCTTTTCAATTGAAGGATGGTCAGCGTGGACCCTCTGCCGCCAATTGGCACCACAGGGCCCCTCGGGCCCGAGGGAACCTAAACCCGATAACGGCCACATGCCCCCTAGCCCCCTGGCTATGCCACTGAATCAAAGTGATCAGGGGCCTCCTTAATCAGGGGAGTCTCAGGTGACCAGGGGACTTTCAATTGACCAGATCCCACTAAGTGACCAGGGGACCCTCTTATAAACAGGGGCCATTTATATCAGGGGCCCTTCGCGTAATTAAGGGCCTTCATATGGCTGCAGGGGCCTAGCAGATAACCAGACATGTCCCGGATAAACACGGTCCATCAGGTGACCAGGGGCAGGGGGCCCTAATGTGACCACCACGGAGGTAACCAGGGGACCTCAGGTGACCAGGGAGCCATCAGATGGCCAGGGGACCCTCGGATGGTCAGGATCCGCTCAGATGACCAGGGGGCCCTCAGGTGACCAGTGAGGTAACTAGGGGGCCCTCAGGTGACCAGTGAGGTAACTAGGGGGCCCTCAGGTGATCAGGGGCTCCTCAAGTGATCAGGGGCCCCTCAGGTAACCAGGGGGCCTCTCTCTCAGGTGACCAGGAGGCCCCTCAGGTAGTCAGGGGCCCCTCAGATGACCAGAGGGCCCCTCAGGTGACCAGGAGGCCCCTCAGGTGACCAGGGGGCCCTCAGGTAGTTAGGAGCCAATCAGTTGACTAAGGGTCCTCTCAGGTGACCAATGACGTAACCAGAAGGCCTTTCAGGTGACCAGGGGCCCCTCAAGTGACCAGGGAGCCCCTCAGATGGCCAGGGGCCCCTCAGGTGACCAGGAGGTCCCTCAGATGGTCAGGGGCCGCTCCGATGACCAGGGGCCCTTCAGGCGACAAGAGGCCACTCAGGTAACCAGTGGCCTTCAGTTAGAAAGGGGCTCTGTGGGCTCGTCACCGTGACATAATCCCTCTTCGATATTATTTTTTCTTTCGAGTAAAAGACGTTCTATCTAGTATTGGAATTAAGGCACAGGGATCAAGCACGCCTTCGGCGTGCTAGGTCCACCAGAGTTATCTATGGACCGCAGGAGCCCCCCTTGGGTACGTCACTGTTGCCAATACCGATTTTCGTCGCTCCGTCAGCTGCCGGAGGCTGATAAAAGGTTACCAGCTTTCAAGCTCTTGCAGGGGAATCTCCTGCAGTTTCTGCGTCGGATTTAGGTTTGACGAGCTCCCCGGCAACATCCGCTTCTCCCTGAAAGCCGACAGCTTGCATCGATACCATCCGTGAGTATTTTGTAGGTCTTCTCTGGCGCTAACTCCTTCATGAATGAATGGCGCCGACCTCCCAAGCACCATTTTCCTTTTCAAAACAACCCCATTCCTGAACAACTGGAAAGTGCCAGGGGCAAATTTTTCGCAGCATATCGTAGCAGAATGTGTCAGCCATCTGTTTCTTAGACATATTTTGCCAATTTTGCAAATCCCAAACGCTCGTCATTCCCCATGCCAAGACCTTCGCTGGGTTCCGGAGTGTTTTCCTCAGGAGAGGTTCTGCTTTGTGAACGGCCAAAACCTGACGTCTGTCAAGACAGCCTCAGATTCAGATTCACTTTCAGAATCACATTCGGACCCCCTTAGATTTTCATAAAAACTGGTCCATGGGTACAGTTTTGGACGCTGATTCCAATGGTGAAGTCTGTTTTTCGCCACATATTATACTTTGGCCCCTAGAGGCATTCAAAGTTTTTTTGGGGCGAAGGGGGACCCCCTTAGATTTTCATAAAAACTGGTCCATGTGTACAGTTTTGGACGCTGATTCCAACGGTGAAGTCTGTTTTTCGCCACATATTATACTTTGGCCCCTAGAGGCATTCAAAGTTTTTTGGGGCGAAGGGGGACCCCCTTAGATTTTCATAAAAACTGGTCGATGGGTACAGTTTTGGACGCTGATTCCAATGGTGAAGTCTGTTTTTCGCCACATATTATACTTTGGCCCCTAGAGGCATTCAAAGTTTTTTGGGGCGAAGGGGGACCCCCTTAGATTTTCATAAAAACTGGTCCATGGGTACAGTTTTGGACGCTGATTCCAATGGTGAAGTCTGTTTTTCGCCACATATTATACTTTGGCCCCTAGAGGCATTCAAAGTTTTTTGGGGCGAAGGGGGACCCCCTTAGATTTTCATAAAAACTGGTCCATGGGTACAGTTTTGGACGCTGATTCCAATGGTGAAGTCTGTTTTTCGCCACATATTATACTTTGGCCCCTAGAGGCATTCAGATTCACTTTCAGAATCACATTCGGACCCCCTTAGATTTTCACAAAAACTGGTCCATGGGTACAGTTTTGGACGCTGATTCCAATGGTGAAGTCTGTTTTTCGCCACATATTATACTTTGGCCCCTAGAGGCATTCAAAGTTTTTTTGGGGCAAAGGGGGACCCCCTTAGATTTTCATAAAAACTGGTCCATGTGTACAGTTTTGGACGCTGATTCCAACGGTGAAGTCTGTTTTTCGCCACATATTATACTTTGGCCCCTAGAGGCATTCAAAGTTTTTTGGGGCGAAGGGGGACCCCCTTAGATTTTCATAAAAAACTGGTCCATGGGTACAGTTTTGGACGCTGATTCCAATGGTGAAGTCTGTTTTTCGCCACATATTATACTTTGGCCCCTAGAGGCATTCAAAGTTTTTTTGGGGCGAAGGGGGACCCCCTTAGATTTTCATAAAAACTGGTCCATGTGTACAGTTTTGGACGCTGATTCCAACGGTGAAGTCTGTTTTTCGCCACATATTATACTTTGGCCCCTAGAGGCATTCAAAGTTTTTTGGGGCGAAGGGGGACCCCCTTAGATTTTCATAAAAACTGGTCCATGGGTACAGTTTTGGACGCTGATTCCAATGGTGAAGTCTGTTTTTCGCCACATATTATACTTTGGCCCCTAGAGGCATTCAAAGTTTTTTTGGGGCGAAGGGGACCCCCTTAGATTTTCATAAAAACTGGTCCATGGGTACAGTTTTGGACGCTGATTCCAATGGTGAAGTCAATTTTTCGCCACATATACTTTGGCCCCTAGAGGCATTCAAAGTTTTTTTGGGGCGAAGGGGGACCCCCTTAGATTTTCATAAAAACTGGTCCATGTGTGCAGTTTTGGACGCTGATTCCAACGGTGAAGTCTGTTTTTCGCCACATATTATACTTTGGCCCCTAGAGGCATTCAAAGTTTTTTGGGGCGAAGGGGGACCCCCTTAGATTTTCATAAAAACTGGTCCATGGGTACAGTTTTGGACGCTGATTCCAATGGTGAAGTCTGTTTTTCGCCACATATTATACTTTGGCCCCTAGAGGCATTCAAAGTTTTTTTGGGGCGAATGGGGACCCCCTTATATTTTCATAAAAACTGGTCCATGGGTACAGTTTTGGACGCTGATTCCAATGGTGAAGTCTGTTTTTCGCCACATATTTTACTTTGGCCCCTAGAGGCATTCAAAGTGTTTTTGGGGCGAAGGGGGACCCCTTAGATTTTCATAAAAACTGGTCCATGTGTACAGTTTTGGACGCTGATTCCAACGGTGAAGTCTGTTTTTCGCCACATATTATACTTTGGCCCCTAGAGGCATTCAAACTTTTTTTGGGCGAAGGGGGACCCCCTTAGATTTTCATAAAAACTGGTCTATGTGTACAGTTTTGGACGCTGATTCCAATGGTGAAGTCTGTTTTTTCGCCACATATTATACTTTGGCCCCAGAGGCATTCAGATTCACTTTCAGAATCACATTCGGACCCCCTTAGATTTTCATAAAAACTGGTCCATGGGTACAGTTTTGGACGCTGATTCCAATGGTGAAGTCTGTTTTTCGCCACATATTATACTTTGGCCCCTAGAGGCATTCAATTTTTTTTGGGGGGCGAAGGGGGACCCCCTTAGATTTTCATAAAAACTGGTCCATGTGTACAGTTTTGGACGCTGATTCCAACGGTGAGGTCTGTTTTTCGCCACATATTATACTTTTTTTATGAAAATCTAAGGGGGTCCCCCTTCGCCCCAAAAAACTTTGAATGCCTCTAGGGGCCAAAGTATAATATGTGGCGAAAAACAGACTTCACCGTTGGAATCAGCGTCCAAAACTGTACACATGGACCAGTTTTTATGAAAATCTAAGGGGGTCCCCCTTCGCCCCAAAAAAACTTTGAATGCCTCTAGGGGCCAAAGTATAATATGTGGCGAAAAACAGACTTCACCATTGGAATCAGCGTCCAAAACTGTACCCATGGACCAGTTTTTATGAAAATCTAAGGGGGTCCCCCTTCGCCCCCAAAAAAACTTTGAATGCCTCTAGGGGCCAAAGTATAATATGTGGCGAAAAACAGACTTCACCATTGGAATCAGCGTCCAAAACTGTACCCATGGACCAGTTTTTTATGAAAATCTAAGGGGGTCCCCCTTCGCCCCAAAAAACTTTGAATGCCTCTAGGGGCCAAAGTATAATATGTGGCGAAAAACAGACTTCACCGTTGGAATCAGCGTCCAAAACTGTACACATGGACCAGTTTTTATGAAAATCTAAGGGGGTCCCCCTTCGCCCCCCAAAAAAACTTTGAATGCCTCTAGGGGCCAAAGTATAATATTTGGCGAAAAACAGACTTCACCATTGGAATCAGCGTCCAAAACTGTACCCATGGACCAGTTTTTATGAAAATCTAAGGGGGTCCGAATGTGATTCTGAAAGTGAATCTGAATGCCTCTAGGGGCCAAAGTATAATATGTGGCAAAAAAACAGACTTCACCATTGGAATCAGCGTCCAAAACTGTACCCATGGACCATTTTTTATGAAAATCTAAGAAGGTCCCCCTTCGCCCAAAAAAACTTTGAATGCCTCTAGGGGCCAAAGTATAATATGTGGCGAAAAACAGACTTCACCGTTGGAATCAGCGTCCAAAACTGTACACATGGACCAGTTTTTATGAAAATCTAAGGGGTCCCCCTTCGCCCCAAAAAAACTTTGAATGCCTCTAGGGGCCAAAGTATAATATGTGGCGAAAAAACCGACTTCACCATTGGAATCAGCGTCCAAAACTGTACCCATGGACCAGTTTTTATGAAAATCTAAGGGGGTCCCCCTTCGCCCCCAAAAAACTTTGAATGCCTCTAGTGGCCAAAGTATAATATGTGGCGAAAAACAGACTTCACCATTGGAATCAGCGTCCAAAACTGTACCCATGGACCAGTTTTTATGAAAATCTAAGGGGGTCCGAATGTGATTCTGAAAGTGAATCTGAATGCCTCTAGGGGCCAAAGTATAATATGTGGCGAAAAACAGACTTCACCATTGGAATCAGCGTCCAAAACTGTACCCATAGACCAGTTTTTATGAAAATCTAAGGGGGTCCCCCTTCGCCCCAAAAAACTTTGAATGCCTCTAGGGGCCAAAGTATAATATGTGGCGAAAAACAGACTTCACCGTTGGAATCAGCGTCCAAAACTGTACACATGGACCAGTTTTTATGAAAATCTAAGGGGGTCCCCCTTCGCCCCAAAAAAACTTTGAATGCCTCTAGGGGCCAAAGTATAATATGTGGCGAAAAAACAGACTTCACCATTGGAATCAGCGTCCAAAACTGTACCCATGGACCAGTTTTTATGAAAATCTAAGGGGGTCCCCCTTCGCCCCAAAAAACTTTGAATGCCTCTAGGGGCCAAAGTATAATATGTGGCGAAAAACAGACTTCACCGTTGGAATCAGCGTCCAAAACTGTACCCATGGACCAGTTTTTATGAAAATCTAAGGGGGTCCGAATGTGATTCTGAAAGTGAATCTGAATGCCTCTAGGGGCCAAAGTATAATATGTGGCGAAAAACAGACTTCACCATTGGAATCAGCGTCCAAAACTGTACCCATGGACCAGTTTTTATGAAAATCTAAGGGGGTCCCCCTTCGCCCCAAAAAACTTTGAATGCCTCTAGGGGCCAAAGTATAATATGTGGCGAAAAACAGACTTCACCGTTGGAATCAGCGTCCAAAACTGTACACATGGACCAGTTTTTATGAAAATATAAGGGGGTCCCCCTTCGCCCCAAAAAAACTTTGAATGCCTCTAGGGGCCAAAGTATAATATGTGGCGAAAAACAGACTTCACCATTGGAATCAGCGTCCAAAACTGTACCCATGGACCAGTTTTTATGAAAATCTAAGGGGGTCCGAATGTGATTCTGAAAGTGAATCTGAATGCCTCTAGGGGCCAAAGTATAATATGTGGCGAAAAACAGACTTCACCATTGGAATCAGCGTCGAAAACTGTATCCATGGACCAGTTTTTATGAAAATCTAAGGGGGTCCCCCTTCGCCCCAAAAAACTTTGAATGCCTCTAGGGGCCAAAGTATAATATGTGGCGAAAAACAGACTTCACCGTTGGAATCAGCGTCCAAAACTGTACACATGGACCAGTTTTTATGAAAATCTAAGGGGGTCCCCCTTCGCCCCAAAAAAACTTTGAATGCCTCTAGGGGCCAAAGTATTATATGTGGCGAAAAACAGACTTCACCATTGGAATCAGCGTCCAAAACTGTACCCATGGACCAGTTTTATGAAAATCTAAGGGGATCCGAATGTGATTCTGAAAGTGAATCTGAATCTGAGGCTGTCTTGACAGACGTCAAAACCTGCCCATCGTGCGGTTTTGTCCGGATTTTGTGTGTAAAAGAAAGCTATTTGATCCAGATCTGCCTCTTGAAAACTTCGTTAGATAAAACTTTACATTAATTGACACTTCTGGAGGGTCACTTCTCCTCGGCATTGACGATTTTCGTGTTATTTTCCCCCAAAATTTAGCCTTATAGATATTATAAACAATTTTAAATGATACTTTGTCTTTGTTTTATGATGACCTGTAATTTTTGAAACTGGGTAACCTCTGTCTGTGAGCTCTTCTAGTCATTTTTCAATAGTTAGGACTGCATTTTCAGCTGCTTTCCGGAGCACGAGTCTGCTGCCGTACAAGAGTCGTTCAAAATGCTGTTAGTCTCGCATGGTTTTGTCCTTCAAAAACTTTAGCCACCGTTTTTGTTAGATGATCATCATGTTGTACTCATCCTCGCCGACACTTTGCCATGTGCCATTTCCACCCTAACCATTCCCATTACTCCTGAAGCAGAGAGTTTCTCAGCCGACCCGATTTTGCGACCTCCATTTTCATGCCTGATCCATGGTTAGAGGTGAACCTTTTTTGTGAGCTCATGAAGGGTCGAATGCGCTTGAAAACAATGAAACTGCTTGAGGAAGGTTGTTACCAATGCCCATGCAAAATTTCAACTGTTAATTTTTTGTTGATTCAAAATTATTGACAAAAAAAGCATGGCTGGTACCTGTCAACGAACTTTTGAGACACCCTGTAGGTACATCCGCAGCTCTCTTTTAAATTGGCTCAGGCCTAGGTCGCGAATCGTTTGTGGTAAATCATTAAAAGCGGTCACGGCTGAGTATAAAAAGCGCCGCCTACCGGATTCTGATCTAATGGTAGGTACATTCAGTAGCTCGTTCAGTCGCGTGTCGCGCTGATGAAGCCGTCGAAGCGTGAGGCTGGCGGATAACGTCTCGGGCTGAGAGGTAGACAATATGCGCTTAAACAATGTCGAGCAGTAATCGCCACGCACTTTCAGAATGTGGATCGCTCATGATTGTTCAATACAATACAATACAATACAATACAGCGTGTGAAAAAACATGTAAATTGCGCGCCGTAAGCCAGTAGCCACTGCAATTCATGAAGGGCGTCACTCACATGATCAAATTTTCGACGCCCGGAGACGACGCGTGCTGCGAAATTCAACACATTCTGTAGCCGACTAGTTTGTGTGGCGTTACAGGTTCCGTAGACACTAAGACAGTAGCGAATAAGTGACACTACTAGAGATTGAACTAGAGTTGTGAGCGTCGCAGAAGGTAAACTATGACGGCAGTGACTCAAACCGATTAAAATGCCTGTGCAGAAATCAGAAATCGATGGCCGGCCCGTCATTTCATCCTATCCGTCGGCGCGCACTACACCCGAGCTCAGCGCAAAGTGCACTGTGCAGCCTTCTTCGGATGACGCCTTTGAGCATGGCGCTTGCCTTGCACGTGGATGCTTAGAGCCTCTTGTTAGTGTACGGCCATTATCATTTCAGGAGACGGATGGTCTCGGCGGTGGCGGCGCTGGTCACCGTGGAGCCGTCGGAAGACACCGTCAGCTCGAGCGCCCGCGACCAGTGACCTGTAAAGTAGCGAGTCGCGGCACGTCAAGACGACCGTCATGTTTCAGTCACGAAGGCCGTTATAGAAGTCACGGCGGCCGCCATATGCCAGCCGCGGCGACCATCACATAAATATCATGGTGACCGTCACAGGTCACGACGGTCGTCAAATACCACTACGAGCCACGGCGACCACGACTCATAGCTCATAACGTTTCCTGTCGCACACTCAGCTATAATAACAGTATACAAACCTGTACACACATTTCTCACTCGAGAAATCGAAACCCGAACCTGAGACCCACCATACGTCACGACACTTGCAGCGGCACCTGCATTAGCAGACATCCCATCCCGGCAACACAAAAAATTCCCCCGAGCCACCCACCTAAGGACGCGGCGACGGGTCATAGAATTACCGTCACGTCGCTGACCTAGTGACGAAGTGGGACACAGCTGACCTGTGGACGCGTTGGACTGGTTCACACAGTTACTGACCTGGAGATGGTGTGATGGTTTCTGGACATGTGGCTGGATACACGCGCCACGTGGCTGGCCATCACACTGCTACTTCCTGCAGGTGACGTTCTACAGAGCTGGATCGAACCAGTCTCCTAAACCACCGCCAGCAATGAACCTCGTGTAAGATAATATGGTCAGAACTCAGAATAGAATCCACAAAGCATACATACAATAGATTCAATTCAAACGACAAAACCAGCCACATGAACACAATGACAGAATGTTATGCTAAGATTATCATGTTTCCAAGACTTCTAGTTTCATCGGCACATAAGACTGCAATTGTCTACGTTATAAAAAAACTCATCACATATCTAACAAAGTACTGGCTTCCTGAGAAAGCACAGAACTTGTTTAATTATCAAGCAGCCTTTGTCTCCGTATTCCGCACACATTGAGCAGACGGGCAAACGGCACACCATACCTTTTTTGGTCCATATAGCTAATGTCGTCTGGCTGATTTTCGATTTGCGTGGGGTTGGTGATGACTGCGTCTGCGGGGCTGGTGATGACTGCGTCTGCGGCGTCCCACGCATAAGCCAAGCTGCCGAGAGCCATGCCAGCTAGTTGGGGTCCGGGGTGCTTCAGTCCAGCTAGAAGATGCCAGGTAGTAGCCATCCACCGGAACCGAGGACGTCTGGCAGGAGGCGCTTTCAGCAACTTCTCAGACATTTACTGGATGGAGTCAGGAGTGTCTGGGTGCCTGGGGTTTTTACCAGGGTTTCGGAGTCGGAGTCGGAGTCGGAGTCGGAGTCGGAGTCGGAGTCGCCCGGAGTCGTGGTAAGCAGCCAGGAGTCGGAGTCGGAGTCGGAGTCGGTCCAGCTGCCTCGACTCCGACTCCGGAAAGTTAACTGAAGTCAATCCGTGCTATCACTTTTCAGTTGTTTTTAACCAGTGGCCCCACGGCAAAATTCGCTTCCGGTGATCACAAATAAGGTATTTTTCACACACCTTGTTTTTGTTCTGAAAATCTAACATTGCATCTTACAAATTTCAAGTTATGTCATAATTTAGTAGGCAAGCATTTTGTATTCGCGTTTTAGCTTCTACTATCCAGCGTCAAATACTTAATGACAACTCTATATTTACTTTCTTCTTTTATCGCTCCGAAAAGTGCCTAACACAAACACAGACCGACATGATGGCGATGCCCGTGGTCATGATACGGCCACACTCGTGCTCACTGCTTCTCGGCGGGTTTTCAAGCTGGCCGCCGGCCGCTGGTCTCTAAGGATTCAGCTGCGTCCACGTGGGAGAAATGGTGACCGCATGGACGAAACCGGAGCGATCTCCCGGTGCGCGAACAGGGTGTCCGGAAAGTTCTGGCGCTTCTTTTGGACGTCGTCTAACGCGCGCTGTGATTATTGGACTTTCAACCAATCACCGCAGATATGACCCCTCGTTCACTGCTCAGCTAGGGGTCGCGTAAATATGACCCTGGAACCGTTTTCAGTGCTAGGTATATGGGCGAAGATGCACCTTGTCGCTGAGAGCCCGGGCCCGGTGCGGCTTGAATAAGGCGCGAGTTGCAGCGCGATGCGGCGTTTCCTGGCGAACGGTTGAGCAGGCAAAGGTGCATTCCGGATCGGAAATTTCTTAGAAAATATTCTCACTCAGTTACGACCACGGTAGCGGCAATCGAAAAAAGTCTGAGGTCTGATGGACACATATATTATGTATGTTCCATAATTTTCGTCAATGTCAAATAAATGAATGACAGGCTGGTCCACGAGGGGTTCCTGGACACGACAATCAAGGCGACTTGCCCTAAGGGTCATTTCGCATTTCAACAGCACGGAGCGCCCTCCAACAACGCCGCTGCCGTCCAAACCAAACTGACAGAGGAGCTCAGTGGACCAGATCACTGTAGTGAAATGAGATTAGGCCACCTTATTATCCCAGTCTTAACCCGCTCGACTAAGGCATGCTACGCGTTTTGCAGAATAAGCTCTAGGCCACCTCTCATCCCAGCCTGGAGTCGTTGAAGACTCGCATCATGACAGCATGGGAGGACAGGAAATGTCCTGCATCGTCAAAACCCGCAGGCGTTTACGCCCTTGCGTCGAGGCCGTCGTAGGCACAGACGGTGGCTACAATGATTGGGCACTTGTATGTATGTATTTATTTGAACGCCCACAGGTATGACACCCATTTACAGACGCAGTCCGATACTAAAACCTATAAATACATGTGCTCATGGGTTGTCAAATATAGGTACGTATAGTCATGTCAGAGAGATTAAGAAGGCTCTAAGAGACTTCATAAAAGTTCCTCGACTGGCGAATAGGTCCGCAGATGCCACATGTTCGTACATGCCGTTCACCTGTCTCGGTAAGCGACAAAACATTCCGGCCCTTATCGTTTCCACCCTTGCGGTGGGTTCGTGCAGTATCGCCCGTCCTCGAGTCCGCCTACATGGAACACACAATCCAAACATCCCAACAATATCGGTGGACCTAATGCGACCAGAGAACACCGAATGAAGAAAAGTGAGATCGCGCTGCACCAACCTTGCCCGAATACAACTCACACCAAAATGAGACAGAAGCTGATGGTAATCGAGAGACTGAGAGGGCCGTGTGGAATGAGTTGCCAGCCAGATGAGCATCTTATGCTGGATCCGTTCCAGACGCTGTATATGTGTTTTTGAGGCCCCAGCCCATACTATGCTACCGAATTCTATCACAGAGCGAACGTGGGCATTAAAAGCAGTGATAAGAGGCTCAGGTCGAAACCGTCTCCCCCTCGCAGCACGAGAGGTCTGCAGCGAGCGCAAGTACACGCCAAGCGCCCGGTTCGCACTCCCGACGACGCCGTCGACGTGAGGCCCAAAAGTTAATTTTGAGTCTATGAGCACACCCAGATCGCGCATCACAGATACACGATCTAAGGTGGAGATCTAAGGATCTAAGGATGGAGTAGTCGAAATGGACTGGTTTAGTGCGGAGAGTGAATGTAATCTGTTTATATTTTGTGGGATTCAATTGCAGCTTCCAAGTAGTTGACCATGTACAGAATTTATGTATATCGTTTTGAAGGGCGACAGCGTCATCAAGCGTGCGAACCGGGCGGAGCAGTTTCATGTCATCAGCATACATGAGGCACGACGAGTTCAGGTAAGATGGTAAATCGTTGCAGAATAAAATAAACAAGATCGGCCCACATATGCTGCCTTCCGGCACGCCCGACCCAACACGGGCCCAGCCAGACGTCTTCCCGTTGACCACCACTCGCTGCTCTCTCCCACAGAGGTAAGACTCGAACCACCGCAGGGCAGAACCGGAAAGATGATAGGAGTGACGAAGTTTGTGCAGGAGAAGAGAACGGTTAACGCTGGTAAAGGCAGAGGAGTAATCGGTGTAAATAACATCAGTCTGATGGCCCGAGGCGATAGCGTCCCACAACTGCTTGACGAGGCAGGTCAGGTTGGTCTCACAGGAGCGTCCGGCCAGGAACCCGTGCTGAGCCGGAGACAACACAGGGGCCACGTGCACAAGTAACTGGTCACACACTACTCGCTCGAGAAGTTTGGAGCAAATTGACAAAAGTGACACAGGGCGGTAATTGGCCGGGTCTTTCCTGTCACCTTTCTTAAAAATCGGCACCACATTAGCCCGTTTCCAGACCAAGGGGAACTTTCCCTGGGCAAAAGACAAAGTACAGAGCTTGGTTAATGGCACTGAAAATTCGTCTGCACACTCTGATAAAATTCGTGCACTAAGACCGTCCGGCCCGCATGCCTTGTGTACGTCTAATGATAAAAGAATACCGCGCACCGTCTCATGCATCACAGTAAAACGATCGAGATTGTCAATGTCATACGATACACAGTCGGGGAATACATGCACACGCGGGTCAGAAAATTTGGCAGCGAATGACCGGCTAAAACATTCAGCACGCTCAGTGTCGTCAGTCACGATGCGACCGTCACATTTCAAGGCCGGTACACCACGCCCCGCGGACTTGATGGACTTAAGAAGCGACCAAAAACGTTTCGAGTTACTTTTAAAATCGTCCACTAAGTGTAAAATATACTGCCTGTACTTCGACGAGACGATACTTTTGAAGCGCGCCCTGCGATCGGAAAAAAGTGCTAAATTGTCCGCTGTGGGCGCCCTTTTCTTCTGGCGGTGGGCGGACTCCTTCTCACGCAGAGCACGTTTAACATCGGAGTCAAACCAGGGCGGGAACTTAGCTTTCAATGTCACTGTCGGAACAAAATCAGCAACAGCTGCCTCTACCCACTGATAAAATAGCCCTGCAGCGTCATCCACATCCATGTCATCCAACACGTTCCATGGTAAAAGACGCAAACATTCCTTTAGTCCAGGGAAGTCCGCTCGGCGATAGTTGAGCGCCGTGCTACGGGTAACACACTTAGCAGAAGCATGTGGCTTGGTGTTCCTGGTCATTGTTTTGTTCTATTGTTGAGTATCTATGGACCAAAGGCATTTATTTTAAAAATGTTGAAAAGCGCCAGGACTTTCCGGACACCTTGTAGGCCTAACATGGCGCGTCATATCACGCGGAATTTTGGCAGCCACCATTGCCCTTTGTATCAGACCCGGAGTCGGAGTCGGAGTCGGAGTCAGAGTCGGAGTCGGTCAGGAGACCGGAGTCGGAGTCGGAGTCGGAGTCGGAGTCGGAGTCGGAGGAGTCGGATGAGCACTACCACGACTCCGAAACCCTGGTTTGTACACACCACAAGGCAGTGACTATACGTGCAGAACATTGGTGTAACCTGAGAAGGGAAAGAGAGAGGGGGTCAGTCAGGACTCAGGAGGTAGAGGGGTAAACAACTGACACAGGTGAGAAGAGCTGTGAGGACTGCATGAGACTAGGAACTGAGTGAATGCTATAGCTGCGATATGCAGCACCAATGGATGGAACACCAGTCCGAGGAGGTAGGTACTGTTATAAGTCAAAATTATGTGGACGTCCACAGTGATAAAATTGTGATAAATTGATCCCTTTTCTCCCATCATAAGGAAGATGATAGTGTCCCTGCCATCTGTATCTACTCAGGAAACCCATTATATGAAATGAATCAAGCTTACCACTAATGGATCTAAAAACTCACTCCAGGGGCATTCCACGATAGATCGACCAAAGCCGTACACCCTCATATTTTATTTTTTGCTTAAAATTGGTCTAATGGGTTGTTATGGGCGGGGAAGCCAGCTGTGCCAAGGATTTTTTTTTTCTTCGAACAATGGTTTCCGAGATATAGCCTCAGGCAATTCCTGGAGGTCACGCTGCAACCCTATGTTTGGCGGCTAATAACTCAGAAACTATTTGTTTTCTATGGTAAAAACTTTATATGGTTCAACTTGCAATCAACCAGCAAACGTTTTGGCCATCACGGATTTTCGATTTTTGAAAATTTTGATCACGTGACATCTTGATCTTTTTTCGAAGAGTGACCTTGATATTTTCCCAACTGAAAGTCGCAATTTTGTCTGATGACGATTAAAGCCTTATCAATTGTCATTCACATGCGACAATAAAAAAGTGGCTTTCGGCCTGCATTGACCTGAAATCAGGTCATTTTTTGACCTGTCCATGTATATTGTATAAGTCAATGGCAGAAATATCGGCTACCACCGAAACGCATCTGACCGGTTCAAATACTTTTGAATCATGTTGAGTTAGGCTATTATTGATGGCACTGGTGCAGCTTTGTATCAGTGACCCGCTGAAAGGTCATCCGAGGTCACGCGTTGAACACACAGTAATTTTCCGTTTTTGGCTGTACCTTTTGATCTAATAAAAAAAGAGACGTAGAATAGGCACCAATCCGTTTGCTTTCGCCTAGCGCCAGTTCGTTTTGAATTTCGATACCGATGACCTGAGGTCAGGTCAATTTCTTGACCACCCCATTATAAGTCAATTGGGGAAAAAGCAGCTCCCTTATTTTTACACTAAAACGCGTCGGAATTGCCTAATATACAATGAGTGACTCCATTTGCGACTAACTTTGACTACCTTGAGACCTTTTTTGTTCTTGGTCAACTGTGACGTTGCTCTTGGGTCATGTGACGTCATTAAAGGTCACCAAATGTTTTTTGCTAATAACTCCTTACAGGTTTGAGATACAGCCGCGCGGATAGGCTCATTGTGTTCAGCTCGTCAAGGCCCATCGAATGATATATATGATGACCTTAAGGTCACGTGACCTAAGGTCAACTTTTGACCTTGACCTTTCGAGGTCAACATACACATGTTTCGATGCGGATCGACGAGAGAATCACGATGGTGCTATTAGTTTGTTCCTAGCTGGGATACTTCGAAAGTTATTCGAGAAAAACTTCATATATATGTAGTGCCGCCATTAAGACTTTCTTTTTACCCCTGTGACGTCATCTTTGACCTGACCTGAGTAGGACTTCAGTAAAAATTGTAGACCTTATCCATGTGTACCCTGTGCCATTTACCGCTTGTCGCTATCTTGCTTTGTTCTCGAGATCTCGCTGTCGCTCCCGCTCGTAATAATGGGAAGGTCATAAAAATGACCTGACCTGAGGTCAACGCAGGCCGAAAGCCACTTTTTTATTATCGCATATGAATGACAATTGATAAGGCTTTAATAGTCATCAGACAAAATTGCGACTTTCAGTTGGGAAAATATCAAGGTCACTCTTCGAAAAAAGGTCAAGATGTCTCGTGATCAAAATTTTCAAAAATCGAAAATCCGAGATAGCCAAAACGTTTGTTGGTTGATTGCGAGTTGAAAAATATCAAGTATTTACCATAGAAAACCAATATTTTCTGAGTAATAAGCCAACAAACATACGGTTGCAGTGTGACCTCCAGGAACTGCCCGAGGGTATATCTCGGAAACCGTTGTTCGAAGAAAAAAATCCTTGCCACAGCTGGGTTCCCCGCCCATCACAACCCATTAGACCAATTTTAAGCAAAAAATAAAATATGCGGGTGTAAATTTTAAGTTTTTTTGGTCGATCTATCGTGGAATGCCCCTTCAGTAAAGCACGCTGACTACTACAGTGAACAAAAGCAAATGTTGAAATAGATCTTGCATCCCTATACCCCAACCAGGGGGGCGACACGGCTATTCGCGCAATGTATTCGTTTATGGGCCGCGCGGGGCCTCGCGATGACGCGGCTGGAGGCAACTGCTCAGCGCGCTAGGATACTTCTGGCGGGGCCGGGCGCTGAACGGTGTGCAATGAATGGGTTATGGTCGGGCAGACAGAGATGAGGCATTGAATTTGAATTGACATCAGCAATCGGGTGGGGAAGGAGAACGTTTCTAATCGAGCTTGGGATGGGGAAAGCCGAAAATATCACGATCGGCTCTTAGCTCCGACAGGGCCGGGTGCGATACCATGTGTAGTATATTTAGGCGGGCAGACAGAGATGAGTTATTGGATTTAAATTCACCTTACCATCGGTTTCTGGTGAGGATTGAAGACGTCTTTAGTCAAGCTCGGAGTGGGGCAACGGCCACTGGCGGATCCAGGGGAAGGCATTTGGGGCAAATGTCTTCCCCAACAACCAGGGCAGCGCCCGAAATCGATTTTCGAGAATAAATGAAAACTTCACAACTTTTATGAGGAAATGTTGGTTAATCACACCGCACAGCAGTGCGCAAGGAATCGAAATCCGAGTTTTTTAAATTAATTCCGAGAAACCTTTTTGGGGTAAGCCCCCGAAGTGTCCAATACCGCTTCCTGGATCCGCCAGTTGTGAATAAGTGAATATGTGAATAAGTCGATACCGAGCTTCGGCGGGACCAGGCGCTGTACACGTTGTTCTTTGAATGAAGAGGTGGACAGACACCTAGCCCCACATCCTACTGCTATGCCCGTGCTTCTGTGGGTGAAGCACTAAAGCATCACGGAATCCCACAGGACCTGCGAGTCGACGAGGTGGCCGCTTTGGCCGCCGGGTACTGCAGCTCCCTGGAGTTGCCTGGGACCGATGGCAAAACAACAGCTCCGGCGGTGCCCCTATGGGCCGTAGTAATTAGTGAATTCCCGTAATGTAGAGATCATATCCTCAATGATCTCCATTACCATTTTATATTCCTAAACAATATGACAGACCAATTATGCTTGCCTACGTTCAGGCATTACCTCTGATGGTTAGGTATACGCCCAGTACAACATGTGTTGTCTGTCAAACAACAATCGACGACGGGATCCCTTCTCATCATCTCTTAAGCCATCGGTTGTCAATTCACCCACCCCGTTTCCCTAAAAATAGACGGTCAGATTCGGCCTGGGTCCTTACGACCCCTCTAAATTCGCCAGAGACGGGATCGGATCGCCGTTATTGCACCCGTCTTAGTGTCTTAAATGCTAGACAGCTTCGACCACGGACGTCGGACGGGGTGATCGTTCCACGAATGTACGCACCATCCAGGCCTAGGATGCATCGAGGTTTAAAAGGATGCAGTCTGTAGATCAATCAACAAACAATGGTGGTATGCAACCACTTTAAAATATCTCCCTGGCTCCCGCAACGTTCCAACGCCCCTCCGTTATGCATTCGCCCTGTGTGTCCGCCGAGCCGGCTTGCCTCCAATGACGTCATCGGCCGGCCGGCGGCGTTCAAGGTCAAACGGCTGGTGTCCTTACCTGGAGTTCTATAGCCTTGACCCCAACTAGGCCAGTATAGCGCCTTTTGGGGCGACTAACGGAGCGAGCGAGAGGGTGAGCCTTGCACGTGCGAAATTTCGAGGGGGTACCTCCAACTGACTTGTGCACGGCACCCTACTAACCGGTCTCTAGCGATGTGCCAAATTTGAGCACAATCGGCTCAGCCGTTCTCGAGATCTGGAAGCGGCACCCTGCACGTGCGCACGTGCAGAATGGGTCCCAACTGACTTGCGCACGGCACCCTACTAACTGGTCCCTAACCGTGTACCAAATTTGAGCGCCATCGGTCCAGCCGTTCTCGAGATCTGGAAACGACCCCTGCACGTGCGCACGTGCAGCAGCACCCTAACTCTGGCACATGGATATGCAGTGCCTAGTGGGTGCCTACCTACATGCCAACTTTCAGCGCAATCGGCCAAGTAGTTACCGAGATATTGCAACAATTACAAAACTGACACCTCTTCGTTTTGCGCGTGGCACGTGCATAAGGGGTCACCCACATGCATCGGGAATAGTCCAATACTTGATAGAAGGAATGAAGCTACCCTACAAAAATTACCCCGTGTAAATCGGTCAAGTGGTTGCTGAGATATAAGCCTCGCAAAAGCGTCCGCATGGCCGGCCGGCCGGCCGGCCGGCCGCTCATACTCAGAAATTTCCGTTAATCCAAGGAAAGACTACGCTCGCTTCGCTCGCTCCGTAACAACTTTCTCCTCTTCTTTGATTCCCATCCTTATTACTACTGTCATTTGGCTGAGGCACTTTGGCGCACAAAAAAAAACCTATGCCACATGGCACACCTGTGTTGAGTGTCAGTCCCAGTCAGCACCTGTTAGTCTGCAAATGCAGTGGCTAGGTGGCTGTGCATCAGCAGACCCCTTCGTCAGCTGCCATGGCCCAGAAACTAGCAGGCGGTGGTGTCTGCTGTCGATTGGTAATTGCTACTACATGGCTCTGTAACACAGGATCAAGCTGAAAAGGAAGAAAGCTAGTCAAGGCAATAATGGGATGCTGCTAGACTAGCAGAGTACCTTCCTATGCCATAAAATGAATTAAAAAATTTGTTAGGTTAGGCCCTATCAGTCATACAAGAACATTTCAGATTAGGAGGGATGATAGGAATTGTGGGGAGATGTTGGTTTGGGCAACACCCAGGTAAGTTGTCGAGGCTGTGCCCATTTAGAGATGTCAATCGGATACCAACTTTTTGGTATACCAATACCAAACCGATACCACTTGGTATTTGGTATTTCAAGACGAGTGCATTTGGTATTTTGTTGGTATTATGAATCCTCACTTATAATAATATAATAATAATAATGCCATATATTTCGCACCATCAGAGGTACATACATCACAGTCATAAGTACATCACATCCTACATCCACCATACACTCACCACCAGACAACCACATTCCGTAGTACCATAATTACCATTTACATTGTTCGGCTTCCGATCGTTCGCTGGTCATTCGCTAATTTATAGGTCTCCGTCTCAATACAACACGCTTTAAATGAGCAGTGAATATGTTAACGATGCTCGCCTGGCTAGCAGAGGGCAAATCAAGTTCCATCAGCCCATATTCACGCCGAACCGCACGATGAACTCTGACCAGTGTTCCATTCTGACCAACGTCACTATCAAGCACAGTTTTGATAATCGTATTTTCACTCGATGTCAGTTGTCTATAGAATAAGAGTTGCCTACTTGCTACCAGCATTTGACACGTCAACAACCTGTTAGCATGGCATAGTGGATGATTTCTGAATGATGTTGGCAACCTTAGTAACTTTTTTAAACATGAGTGATAAGCCACGCACAACTCGCGGAAAGCCTTCTTATCTCTCACAGTGTCCCATAGCTCACAACCGTAAAAACCTGTACAATATGTACGGAACAACTTGACCAGAATGTCTTTACTCGCGTGACCTATTAACCCGCGCCCTGCTGGGGGGGGGGGTGTTTGAACACCCCCCCTTGTGGTTTTTCGCGAATATCTCAAAAACGGCGGCGCGGAGCGCCGCCGTTTTTGGTACACCTTATCATACATCAATTCTACACATGTTGTGAAAATTTCAGGCCAAGGTCATTCAAGGTCAGGTCACCAGGTCACTTGAAGTGACCTCACCTCATAAAAAGTTTCAATGTCTGTCATAGCTACACCGAGTGACCGATCGCTTTGAAACTTTCAGCGATTGCTAAGAGCAATAGCATGTACAAAATGTATATCTCAGAATTTTGACATCGATGACCTAAGGTCAGGTCAATTTTGCGACCTCCCCATTATAAGTCAATGGGAGAAAATTGAAATGCGCCTCTTTTGGACGAAAGACATTATAAACACTCCCAAACACCGAATTACAAGTGGTTTAGACACACTGAACATGAAAATGGTGTCCGTGACCCCTGTTTATGCCCTGAGGTCATCTTAGGTCACGAATGGTATCTAACAGTTTTTCGCAAATAACTTTTGATAGAGGCATGCTAGAGCCATGAAAACGCCTTAGATGTGTTCAGCTCGACGATACGGATCGACTGATATGCAACATGACCCTTTCCGGTCAGGTCATGACCTTGACCTGAGGTCAAATTTTCAAGTTGACCTTTCAAGGTCAAGTTATAGTTCATTCGATGCGTCTTGACGAGAGGAACACGATGCCGGTAAAAGTAAGCTCGTACAAGGCTTGGGTCAAAAGTTATTGCAGAAAAACTGTTTCCGAAAAAATCGGCTATTTTTGCAGTTTTTGCCCCCTGCAGGCAAAAACGTTGACGTTAGGTCAAATCTGAGAGAATTACTCAGAAAGGGCGGTAATAGGGCTATCGAATGCGCTTTTCCGCGGCGCTGTAGCTCTATTGGTTCCCGAGTTATGCGTTGGCTTCTTGGAAATTGTCGACATTCGACCTGGAAATCGGCGAAATTTTGCCTACAATGACCTCTGGTGACCTGACCTTTGACCTGACCAAAAAATTGACCGAAGTGATTTTGTCATTATTTTTGACGCTCTTTCGAACGCCGCCTTCAGCGTATCGCTACGAGGCCCAGGAGCCGAGTTAGAAGGGGGGGGGTGTTCAAACACCCCCCCCCCAGCAGGGCGTGGAAATCCAGGACCCCCAGCCGGGCGCGGGTTAAAAGCACTCAACATATTTACACTGAAGTACAGTGAACGCTTCATTCTGCGCATGTCCCCGCTGTCACTAAGATTACATTGTATCACATGTCCTAGGTATTTAAACTCATTGACACATGCCAGTTTGCTACCAACTAATATGATAACTGGGGACCGTGATTCAGACAGGTGGCTATGATAGCGTTGTGGATTAAAAACCATACAAAAAGTTGTACAGTTGTACTAATGTAAAAGAGGCTGAGAATTTGGTAAAAAGTTGGTATTTTCCTCATATTCCCAAGTCGGTTTGGTTTCGGTATTTTCCATGAATATTGTTGGTATTTGGTTTGGTATCGGTATCACGATTTTCCGTAATTGACATCACTAGAGCCCATCCAATAGAGAGGCCACTCAGACTCAGTCCCGTGACACTCGCCACACCCAGCTACGGCCATGCTCCTGGGGGAGCTTCGGGCTTCCCACATGGGGTAGTTGACTGTACAACCCGGAGCAGGATTGACCTTCGGGAGAGGTGGCCAGAGGGACAGGACATGTATTTCATGATTGCTACACAAATAGAGATACTTAATGATATAATATCTTAATAACTAATCCTTGTCGACTTTTATTGATAAATTTTCACAGCATCGTTTATTTATGGTAAATGGTAATTCATTTGTAACGCTCATTTCATTAAATGATGTTTTCATGGCTTTCAACTTGGGTAATATATTGCTGTTCTGTATATTTCGGCATATTTTGCTATACCTACCTTTTACAACAGAAAAGAGTTACATTTCAAAATGACGAATAAGTTTGCGTAGCGCCAAAATTGGTATAAGAAAATGTGAAAATGTTAAAAGCGCGCAGATATTCTCAACACACTTATCACAAGAGGATGCGGAAATCGAAGCCATTATCACATCAAGAAAAGAGGAACAGCGAAGCATCACGAAAGAAACATGACATATATACATACGTATCAGCCAAGCTGAGAAGACCTGGCATTCAGAAACAAGCTGCAAATACAGGTCGCTGTGCCAATCGATCGTAGGTAATATCAGTCGATAGGTCATCAATCTTTAGAATGATGATCAGGCGAACGAAGAGAGTGAATAAACGGATGAATATACTTGGGCATGTATGCATCCAGAACTGAGTGAATGACTGAAAACGTGAGTGAATGAATGAACGAACGAAAGCATGGGGGAATGAAGAGACGAATGAATGAACGAATCAATGTATGAATTCAGGATGAATCAATGAATCAAGGAATGTGTTGTGAAGGAACGATGTGCATATATATGTATGCATGTATGTTTGAATATATGTACGTATGTATGTATGTATATGTATGTATGCACGTATTTAAAATGTGTGCATGTATGTATGAATGTATGATGTATGTGTTGTGGTATGGTGTGGGTGGGTGGGTGGGGTGGGGGGTGGGGGGGTTGTTCATGGATACATCACAAACCAATGCTCTCATTTACACTCTTGAATGACGGGGTCCCATATTGGATTGATGACATATTTCCCGACATCCTTGTTTAGAGCAGAGCCGGCTAGCTTGATCTCTATGGCTTCGCGCACTACTCTACGGTTCCACTGATTTTCAATGGCCAAAGTCTCAGCCTCCATGGGGTTTAGGGCCCTGGGGCATCGAAAGAAGTGGTCGGCCATCGCGCTCTTCTCTGTTCTCCCGTGTTTGATGTCAGCCACGTGCTCATTCAGTCTGGTTCTTTTCTTTCTTCCCGACTCCCCAACGTAGGTGTCGCCACACTCACAAGTGATAACATCTGTCCCCTAAAATAGTGGAAAATTTTCCAAATGCGATAACTCAGAGGCTATACCATATTTATTCATGAAACTTTCCACGAATATGTGGGCGACTGTGCTTCACTCACACACATGTCTAGATCAGGGCATCGGCGCCCTCACGACCCACGAGACGGAGGTGCACGGGCACGCGCTCCAGGAGGGTGCGCACAACTCTCGATGTCCACTTCCTTGATTTTTCTTCGGATCCTGCCCGCCAGCTGCTGCTTCGAAAGGGCTGTCCAGTTGCCCTCGTAGACTTTCTGCTTCAGAAGTGCCCACACCGTCTCGATTGGGCGGATGGCGGGCATGTTTGGTGGGTTATCCTCCTTCTTGACGAATGGGATCCCGCTGGCCTCGAGAAATGCTGTCACATCCTTGTGATAATGACACGATGCCAGGTCCGGCCAGAACAAGATGTTCCTGTCAGGATGTTTTTCGTCTAAGAAGGGCACTAATCTGCCCCTCAGACAGTTTTCCAGGTACGTCTGACCGTCCATGCACCCCTTCTCCATGATGAAGGGGGTGCTCAGGCCCCTTGGACTGATGGCGAGCCAAACCATTATCCTGGGCGGAAACTTTTGTTTCCTGGCATACTGAACGTCGGGAGGGCAGTTGCTCTTATCTGAGGAATAAAACCCCCTGTTCCTGGCATATTCGGATCCCGAAAATCCGAAGTACGACTCGTCGTCCATGACGATCTCTGCGCGTGCGCTCAAGGCGAGTGGTCCGCGGTACAGCCTCATGCAGCGCGTTTTGATCTTGGTTTTCTGGGCCTCTGTTTGCAGACTGGCTCTCTTGCGCCTGTAGTAGGTCAAACCACATTTGTTTGCGACCACTCTGTGCAGATACGACTTAGAAATCTTGTATTTTCTGGCCAAAACCCTGACCGAAGAGCCAACTTTGTGTTCCAGATCCCTTTTTACGTTACTGATCTTCGATTGTGTCATTTTCATTGCCTTCCGCCCACTCCCCGGCTGTCTTTCCAGTGTTCCACCATCATCGACCCTTTTCAAAACATTATAAACTGTTGATTTTGGAATACCTTCTTCAAGAAAATGCTTAACCGTATACTTTTTCCCCAATTCCCGATGGTTTTGATAAAATTGTGCGACTCTTCTCAGATCACGCATGCGATTCGGACGAGACACAGCTGCTGAATGATACAATTGACAAAATATTTTAGGTTCATCTGAATCAGAATTTAACGCGCTTTCGAATGATGCCAAATACATTAAGGATCTTACATTTTAAAGCTACCAAAAAATCAGTTGAAATTTTCCACTATTTTAGGGGACAGATATCTGTCCCCTAAAATAGTGGAAAATTTTCCAAATGCGATAACTCAGAGGCTATACCATATTTATTCATGAAACTTTCCACGAATATGTGGGCGACTGTGCTTCACTCACACACATGTCTAGATCAGGGCATCGGCGCCCTCACGACCCACGAGACGGAGGTGCACGGGCACGCGCTCCAGGAGGGTGCGCACAACCTCGATGTCCACTTCCTTGATTTTTCTTCGGATCCTGCCCGCCAGCTGCTGCTTCGAAAGGGCTGTCCAGTTGCCCTCGTAGACTTTCTGCTTCAGAAGTGCCCACACCGTCTCGATTGGGCGGATGGCGGGCATGTTTGGTGGGTTATCCTCCTTCTTGACGAATGGGATCCCGCTGGCCTCGAGAAATGCTGTCACATCCTTGTGATAATGACACGATGCCAGGTCCGGCCAGAACAAGATGTTCCTGTCAGGATGTTTTTCGTCTAAGAAGGGCACTAATCTGCCCCTCAGACAGTTTTCCAGGTACGTCTGACCGTCCATGCACCCCTTCTCCATGATGAAGGGGGTGCTCAGGCCCCTTGGACTGATGGCGAGCCAAACCATTATCCTGGGCGGAAACTTTTGTTTCCTGGCATACTGAACGTCGGGAGGGCAGTTGCTCTTGTCTGAGGAATAAAACCCCCTGTTCCTGGCATATTCGGATCCCGAAAATCCGAAGTACGACTCGTCGTCCATGACGATCTCTGCGCGTGCGCTCAAGGCGAGTGGTCCGCGGTACAGCCTCATGCAGCGCGTTTTGATCTTGGTTTTCTGGGCCTCTGTTTGCAGACTGGCTCTCTTGCGCCTGTAGTAGGTCAAACCACATTTGTTTGCGACCACTCTGTGCAGATACGACTTAGAAATCTTGTATTTTCTGGCCAAAACCCTGACCGAAGAGCCAACTTTGTGTTCCAGATCCCTTTTTACGTTACTGATCTTCGATTGTGTCATTTTCATTGCCTTCCGCCCACTCCCCGGCTGTCTTTCCAGTGTTCCACCATCATCGACCCTTTTCAAAACATTATAAACTGTTGATTTTGGAATACCTTCTTCAAGAAAATGCTTAACCGTATACTTTTTCCCCAATTCCCGATGGTTTTGATAAAATTGTGCGACTCTTCTCAGATCACGCATGCGATTCGGACGAGACACAGCTGCTGAATGATACAATGGGGTTGGGAACTCGATTTTTTAAGAATGCATGAAAATGATCAAACTATTTTCACAGAATTTATGGTGCATACCATTGCCTCATAAAATCAATAAGCTGAGAGAAATGGGGGAAAAAATATAGGAAACTTGTTTTGAAAAGTTCTTGAAAAAAGATGCTCTTGATGCTGTTACGTCACATGTCACTTTCTACGGTTGACAAATAATGGCGCATCTGGCGCACCACAGATTACATGTTATATCAATGGGTGAAAGATGTTGTTTGCTTCACTCTGCCATTCGCGCTGTTTTTAACTTTAAATTATGCTAAAACATTTACGGATGAAATGTTCAGTGTCAAAAATTGATGTGTCTGCCGTGTACTATATTCCCACTTAACATGAGCGCGTGATAAACATTTTATGTACCTCGAATTTTCAAATGATAAAGATGATGAATCGGAGGATGCTGAAAAGCAAAAGCTCATTCCAATATTTGGACTACTTTACGATTAAAATGTTTACATTCCTGTCATCTTATTGATCATTTATTTGTTCTTTTTTAATGAAAATAACTTAAGGCGTTGAGAACCGAGGTAATTTCTATCTACCGTGCCTTAACTTACCAGCAACAGCAATCTATCTACGCCCTACGGTGGCAAGGGAGACTGTGAAAGAAGCGTAAGATGGATTCTAAACAATTCTTTTGTGATATACTGAAGGGCAAAGTGCAGAGAAGAGCGTACAAGTCCTGTTTTGTGCCAGGCTGTTGCAGTATCACTTATGAAACTCCGAAAACGATCTTCGTTCATGTCCCGAACAACATTACCCTGAGGAGATGATCGTCTGCTATAGCAGGAAGAGCTGATGCAAGTACTTTGAAATCCACTATCAAGTCGGTGCTATTGTTGTAATGATCACTGTGAGGTGAGATATTTTGTGCAAGGGCTGAGTGTAATGCCCAGGAAATGACCTCCATTCGCCCCCTGACCGGTCAGGGTTATAAAATTTGAGTGGATGGCGGTCCGTTTGGGGTTCAGATGTCAATTGTACTTTGTTACTGTCAAACAATACATGTTATGCTGGCAGCGAATGTGTGTAACGTCGTTTTTCGAAACAGAAGTTAGAACTGTAACGACAGAGTGCTTGCTGGTCTCATCGTAAGTATTGTAAGTGTTGTAAGCAAAAGCATTGTCAATATTGTAAGTATTGTGAGCATTGATGTATGGTAGATATCACCTCACATGATCTCGGCTCAGATAACCCTCTCCGGTGTCCCTGTCAGTAAATGGCACCTGGATCATTACAAATAAGATAATTTGTCATAATTCTTAAAGAATTGGGTGGTTTTGACTCGTTTACTCGAGGTGCAGGTCACATTTCAATACTTTTCCATAGGCTTGCAATGTAAAGGTCACGACTCTGACCTAACCTCAGGTCACAGATCAAAAATTCTGAGATATACAAACGACACATACTGCAGGTACTGTTTTGAAGACTTGATGAGAGGAAATAACTTCGTGAAAAACTCAAGCTCTGACGTGTTTGCAAACTTTTCTGAGGTGGGGTCAACAAACCCGCTCTGGTTACCTGACCTGACCTGACCCGGCATTTTTTTTTTTTTTTTGCTGAGATGTGCGCAATGAGCATTTAGGAAGTCACCAAATATGAGCTGAATGTCTCGCGGCGTTTGGCAATTGTACAAGAAAATCCTGAAAGGTCTCCCCGTCCGAAATAGGGTTAATGTGTATATGAAGAGTTGCAGATGCCAAACATACCCAGATCTAAGACTGCAGTTCTCAGCGCCGCTGCAACGTTTTTAAAACAAACATACATAGGACATACAAACATGTTTATTTGCATCTGTTTTGGATAATAGCAACTCATGGCGCCATCACCCGCGATAACTGTTAGGATTTGAGATATATTTTTATTTAGGCCATTAGTTTGGCTGTAATGTTTATTAATATTAGTTGGGCGGAGTTTGGTAGTTTTTTTATTTAACTTGTGGTATGTTGTGCTGATTGCGGGTTGTTCAAACCTTTCAAATGTAAGGACCTTATTGAACTCAACCCTACCCCTACACTACCCTACATACGACTGGACGCTTTCCAAGCCCACAAGCATCACGACGCCGAGATGGAATGTAGCCGAGAAATCACCCTCGCCATCTGCTCTAGAGCTAATCGTGTGGGGCGGCGTGTGGGGCGCCGCTTAGCCTATGGGGGTGCACTTCTAGTGGATGGGGGACGGGGGTGCACTTGCACCCCTTTCATATGGAAAGTTACTTCCCTGATTACAGCTCCCCGTATTGCACCTAATCAGGGAACGGTCAGCAAACGAAGGAACTATTTCTGGATGACAGGCGAATAACCGCTCACGCAAGGAGCGGAGCTCCGCCCCGTCCAAAGTGGCCAACAAAGCAGAGACAGAGGCAGCATCACATCTTCCATCAAAGAACTGGTTTCTGGCTTGGAAGATGAGCTCCATCTTTGCATCCGAGTCGGTGCTGTCAGGAATCAGCTGGTCTAATGGAGTGAGAGTAGTGAGACGACTAGCTTGTATCAGAGCTGCCTGGTCTTCGTAGCATTTGCACCGATTCTTCTCGATCGGACTCTGAATTCTGTCCCTCCTGCGTATTACTTGAGGCATTGCTATGTAGCTAAGTCTTTGGCACAGTTTCATTATCCATGCTTTGCAAACAGTGCCATAACAACACAGTTAATTAATCACCAAGTTTCTTTGCAAGTTCCAATACAGTTGAATCGCACGCGATTTGAGTGCAAAAATCAAGAAAAGTGCCAACTTGTTCCCGTAAAATATTTTGAATATTGACCTGAAAAAATGAGTAATTTCCAGATAAAATAACAGCGAAATCAGTTTTCGCTTGCCAATAAAACTCACAGATATTGAAGCTCCATTATTAAAGGAACATTTTAGTATATGCCATTCTTGATAAAACTTCTTAGCCACGCAATACCAGCGCAAAATAAAGAGACACTGAAAACACGACCAATCACTCCGATTTACCATAGGAAAATACATAGAAAATGTATGTCTCAACTGCGCCAAATATACAGACAGTTATATACCTACATGTGACGTCATGATTAGCCCGACCAATCAGAAGCAAGTCGTTTTCAGCCACAAATAATTAATTTCTGAACTAACTAGGCATTTTTTTAACAAAGTGATTTTAAATTAAATCATTAAAAATTCTGAGCTTTTTTATTTTACCAAAACATACAGAGCATGCAGATAGGTCCCAACCCTATTGACAAAATATTTTAGGTTCATCTGAATCAGAATTTAACGCGCTTTCGAATGATGCCAAATACACTAAGGATCTTACATTTTAAAGCTACCAAAAAATCAGTTGAAATTTTCCACTATTTTAGGGGACAGATGTTATTGTAGACCGTACCCTTCCGATCTTCACTTGGCGTGCGATCTTTGACTTTAGTGAGCAGATCCTTCAGCGTGGGGTGAGACTTATGGGCCACCCGTATCTTGTGCCGGGCTTGTGCTCTACTGAGTTTTTCACTGACTCCTCGCACGTAAGGAAGAGACATGTAATCGTACATGGTCCGGTCCTTTTCTGCATCACCCGCTTGTCTTGTTCTTTTTATGGCCTTTTCCACAACTCTTGTTGGATAGCCGTTTTCCCTGAAAACTTGCTTAAGGTAGCTCATCTCTGCTTTGAGGTCATCCCCACTGGCGATGTTATGGGCTCGTTCAGTGAGGCATCTGATTGTGCCGGTTTTCATGTTTGGCGCGTGGTGAGACACATATGGCACGCACATGTTCGAGCAGGTCGGCTTGCGGAAGACGCTGGTTTCAAGTCGACCAGACTCTTTCTTAACCATGACGTTCAAGAATGGTAAGCAGCCGTTCTCCTCTTTCTCTACCGTGAAGGTGATGTCCTGGCAGTACCTACCCGTTGATGTGACGGTGGAATTCGTCCAGGTTTTTCCCTCCGTGCTGCCATAGCACAAAGACATCATCCACATAGCGCTTCCACAGAGCAGGTAAATGGGTATAGGCACAAATTGACCAGGGCTAAAAAACTGCTATCTCGGATTTTTTATATTTTGAAAATTTCAAAATTCTGGGGACATTATATTTCCGAAACGTAAAATTTCCCTAAAGTTTCCCATTTTCCAAGTTAAGCTGCCCACCGTTCATCAACGGAGTCACCGGCCGGGATCATCTATTATATGCTAATGGCCACGTCCATGGGTCATAACATGACATAAACGGCGAAGCTACCCGAGGCCCAGCACGTGCCACGTGGCCACGTGTTTGAGTCGCGTACCTCCCAGAATTATCGTATATTTGCCGATTTGTGGCCTTATAGCACGAAAACAGCACCAGTCAGGAATACTGAAATGGTGCAATCAGTGAGGAGACAAGTCCTGCTTACATCACCGGCGATCACGTGGCACACGTGCAAATTTGGGCACCTCCGTTGCGGATATATTTTATAGTGAAATATTCAAATGTACATAACTTTGTCAGTTTAAGTCCGATTGGACTAGAATTTGGTGGGTTGATGAATTGTTAAGCGACATGAACGAATGCGGCACGTTTGTTGCAGTGCGCCACGTTTGTCTCAAAGCGCCATTTTGGCCACAAAGTGCAGAATGTGCGTTATTTTGTCGAAAATTGGACGATTAGGATGCGCTGTAATTAAGGGATGGCTGCTTAAACGGTAGATATGAATGCACCACATTTGCCGCAGGGCGCCATATTTGTCTTAATGCGTCAGTGTTTGCGTTTTGCCTACGGCGGGCGTTTATGCGGCGGTGTTTGCGCTTTTTCGGTGTTTGCGTTTGGCGGCGGGCGGCCGTTTTTGCGTTTTTTGCGGTGTTTTTGTTTGGCAGCGGGCGGCCGTTTTTTGCGGCGTTTTGCGGTTGGCGGCGGGCGGGCGTGCGTTGCGGGCGTTTTTTTGCGGCGGTGTTTGCGTTTTTTTGCGTTTTTTTTGTGTTTGGCGGCGGGCGGGCGGGCAATACGGGTGTTTTGCGGTGTTTGCGTTTGGCGGCGGGCGGCCGTTTTAGCGGCGGTTTGCGGCGGGCGGCCGTTTTTTTTTGCGGCATTTTGTAGTTTGCGGCGGGCGGCCGTTTTTTGCGGGGTTTTGCGGTCGCCGGCGGCCGGGCGTTATTGGCGGTGTTGCGGTTTTAGGCGTGCGGTCGCGTTTCGCGGCGTTTTGCCTTTGGCGGCGGGCGATGCAGGCGATTTTTTGTGGCGGTGGTATTTGCGTTTTTTGCGGTGTTTGCGTTTTGCGGCGGACGGGCGTTTTTGCGGCTTTTTTTTGCGTTTTTCTTCTGCGGTTTTGTGCCTGCGGGCGATTGTTTTTTTTTTGCGGCTTTCGCGTTGCGTTTTGAGCGTGCGTTTTGCGAGTTTTGCGGTTTTGCGTTTTGCGGCGGGCGGTACAGAGGTGCTTGCTCAAACAACCTGCGGTCCCGCGATGCGGAGCCCGGCATCGCAGATGCTGGTAACCGCAGGTTGTTTGAAAAGACAAACACTATTCGTTAGAATTGTGTTTTTCTATTGAAAAACAACCGGAGCGGTCCTTTTCCGGGCTATGTTTTGCATGGTTGGCCTGAGATTGGGGCAACTTGATTGGGGCCTAAACTTGTGGCTCGATTTTCGTAAAAATTTCAGTGTATGGGCTCCCGCAGGCGATCTACCTGATGGCACCGGTCGCTACTCGCTTAACCGCAGGTTGTTTGAAAAGACAAACACTATTCGTTAGAATTGTGTTTTTCTATTGAAAAACAACCGGAGCGGTCCTCATCCGGGCTATGTTTTGCAAAGTTGGCCGCGAATCAGTACAACTTGACCGGGGCCTAGACGAATCGCTCAATCTTCGTAAAAAGTTCAGGGTATGGGCTCCAGCAGGCGATCTACCTGATGGCACCGGTCGCTACTCGCTTAAAACCTCGTGGCACGTGGCACGTGCGTTTCAATTTTCGCCCATGTTAAGTCAACGGGGTTTTGGACACTTTTTGCGCGATCGCGAATGGCGGGAAAACGAGCCAAGAAGGAGGTGGTTTTCTTCCCAGCATTTTATGGCAAACACGTTCTGGTACACGCCAGTGTGCGCCGTATACCCGTCAGAATTCGTTAACTTGAGTTGCACGAGTTTGAAGTTGAACTTTTTTCGCTCCCCATGTTAAGTCAATGGGCGTTTTTGCAGAGGCATTTTCATTCGCTCATTGTACAAAATTATATGATACGATTTTGTTTAAACTTTCAGGACCTGTTGAGAAACGACCATAGAACATGTTGTTATGCTTCGTTATGAAATATAATGGCCCGTTTTGGGGTAATCGGCACGTGCATTTTCCCATAGGGTTAACATGGGAAAAAATTAAAATGCAATTTGCGAAAAATTTCGTCAATTATATTTGCTGATATTTTTAGGGTCGAATCTCGGGCTGGCACCCCAACTGACGGTGGTAATTACTTAAAATATAATTGACAAAATTTCGGGTAATCGTCACAAACAGTTACCCCATGTTGAGCCTATGGCGAATTCGAAAAATTATTTTCAAATCGATTTTGCAAAAAATTTCCACGTTAGATTTTGAAAATGTTCCAATATGTTGTGCCCCGTGGTGTTGGCTACCACATGGTATGGGTCAGATATGGGGCGATTGAAAAACACGTGCCACGTGCAAGCGTGTTTGATGGGGGAACCTCCGGGAAAATACGACATTGGCCAACTGGGGGTCCTATTGCGTGGAAACCACTCCACCTAGCGACACCAAATCAGTGCAGCCGATGAGCAGATGAGTCCAGCTTGTTGCACCAGTGGTCGCGTGGCGCACGTGCTATTGCACGTGCCGTGGCACGGGGTCAAATTTGGTGCTTAAATACACCAACAATGTGAAATGCAAGGAATGGGGGAAATGGCCGTCAGGCCGTCAGTTTTTATGATAGTGTCAATCTGAAAACTGGAATAGGCATAGAATGAAGGGGGCTAAAAAACTGCTATCTCGGATTTTTTTTGTAAAATGATAAATTAAAATTCTGGGGAAATTATATATTCGAAAGGTGATATTTCCCTAAATTTTCCCGTTTTTCGAGTTTAGCCGTCCACTGTTCAGGGACGGTGACACCGGCCGGGATCATTTTTTACATGCTGATGGCCACGTCGATGAGTCATCACGTGGCGTGAACCGTGAAACTATCAGAGGTCCGGCACGTGCCACGTGGCCACGTGTTTGAGTCGCGTACCTCCCAGATTATCGTGTGTTTGCCGATTTGTGGCCTTATAGCACGAAAACAGCACAAGCCAGGAACACTGAAATGGTGCAATCAGTGAGGGGACAAGTCCTGCTTACACCACCGGCGGTCACGTGGCACACGTGCAAATTTGGGCACCTCCGTTGCGGATACATTTTTTAGTGAAATATTCAAATGTACATAACTTTGTCAGTTTAAGTCCGATTGGACTAGAATTTGGTGGGTTGATGAATTGTTAAGCGACATGAACGAATGCGGCACGTTTGTTGCAGTGCGCCACGTTTGTCTCAAAGCGCCATTTTTGCCACAAAGTGCAGAATGTGCGTAACTTTGTCGAACATTGGACGATTAGGATGCGCTGTAATTAAGGGATGGCTGCTTAAACGGTAGATATGAATGCACCACATTTGCCGCAGGGCGCCATATTTGTCTTAATGCGTCAGTGTTTGCGTTTTGCCTACGGCGGGCGTTTTTGCGGCGGTGTTTGCGTTTGGCGGCGGGCGGCCGTTTTTTGCGTTTTTTTGCGGTGTTTTCGTTTGGCGGCGGGCGGCCGTTTTTTTGCGGCATTTTACGGTTGGCGGCGGGCGGGCGTGCGTTGCGTGCGTTTTTTTGCGGCGGTGTTTGCGTTTTTTGCGTTTTTTTTGTGTTTGGCGGCGGGCGGGCGGGCGATGCGGGTGTTTTGCAGTGTTTGCGTTTGGTGGCGGGCGGCCGTTTTAGCGGCGGTTTGCGGCGGGCGGCCGTTTTTTGCGGCGTTTTGTAGTTTGCGGCGGGCGGCCGTTTTTTTGCTGCGTTTTGCTGTCGCCGGCGGCCGGGCGTTATTTGCGGTGTTGCGGTTTTAGGCGGGCGGCCGTGTTTTGCGGCGTTTTGCCTTTGGCGGCGGGCGATGCGGGCGATTTTTTGTGGCGGTGGTATTTGCGTTTTTTGCGGTGTTTGCGTTTTGCGGCGGACGGGCGTTTTGCGGCTTTTTTGCGTTTTTTTCTGCGGTTTTGTGCCTGCGGGCGATTGTTTTTTGGTTTTGTTTTTGCGGCTTTTGCGTTTGCGTTTTGAGCGTGCGTTTTGCGAGTTTTTCGGTTTTGCGTTTTGCGGCGGGCGGGCGGTTTTTCACAATTAAAGTCCCAACCTTCGGATCCGCAGTGCTATTCGACAAGCGCTACCCGGGCCTGGAGTGCAGTGCATGTCAGTTCGTAGCACACCCATTCCGGTCTGCACGTGCAAGGCTCATCCTCTCGTTTGGCGGCGGGCTTTTTTGCGGCGTTACAGAGGTGCTTGCTCAAACAACCTGCGGTCCCGCGATGCGGAGCCCAGCATCGCAGATGCTGGGTCTAACCGCAGGTTGTTTGAAAAGACAAACACTATTCGTTAGAATTGTGTTTTTCTATTGAAAAACAACCGGAGCGGTCCTTCTCCGGGCTATGTTTTGCATGGTTGGCCTGAGATTGGGGCAACTTGATTGGGGCCTAAACTTGTGGCTCGATTTTCGTAAAAATTTCAGTGTATGGGCTCCCGCAGGCGATCTACCTGATGGCACCGGTCGCTACTCGCTTAAAACCTCGTGGCACGTGGCACGTGCGTTTCAATTTTCGCCCATGTTAAGTCAATGGGGTTTTGGACACTTTTTGCGCGATCGCGAATGGCGGAAAAACGAGCCAAGAAGGCGGTGGTTTTCTTCCTAGAATTTTATGGCAAACATGTTTGGGTACACGCTAGTGTGCGCCGTATACCCCTCAGAATTTCGTAACGTGCCTTTGAACGAGGTCAAAGTTGAACTTTTTTCGCTCCCCATGTTAAGTCAATGGGCGTTTTTGCAGAGACATTTTCATTCGTTCATTGCACAAAATTATATGATACGATTTTGTTTAAACTTTCAGGACCTGTTGAGAAACGACCATAGAACATGTTGTTATGCTTCGTTTTGAAATATAATGGCCCGTTTTGGGGTAATCGGCACGTGCATTTTCCCATAGGGTTAACATGGGAAAAAATTAAAATGCGATTTGCGAAAAATTTCGTCAATTATATTTGCTGGTATTTTTAGGGTCGGATCTCGGGCTGGCACCCCAACTGACGGTGGTAATTACTTAAAATATAATTGACAAAATTTCGGGTAATCGTCACAAACAGTTACCCCATGTTGAGCCTATGGCGATTTCGAAATATTATTTTCAAATCGATTTTGTTAAAAATTTCCACGTTAGATTTTGAAAATGTTCCAATATGTTGTGCCCCGGGGTATCGGCTACCACAAGGTATGGGTCAGATATGGGGCGATTGAAAAGCACGTGCCACGTGCAAACGTGTTTGATGGGGTAACCTCCGGGAAAATCCGACATTGGCCTACTTGGGGTCCTATGGCGTGGAAACGACTTCAACTAGCGACACCAAATCAGTGCAGCCGGTGAGCAGATGAGTCCAGCTTGTCGCACTAGTGGTCACGTGTCGCACGTGCTATTGCACGTGCCGTGTCACGGGGTCAATTTTGGTGCACCCGCGCCCCAGTGGCGGTCTCAGCCAACTTCGCCCTAGTGGGGGGGGGCATATGTTACCACCCACCTCTAACTCAAAAACTAAGAGGGATAGAAAGACGCGGTAAAAAGCAGTCGATAGCTCTCAATGCGTACGTTTGAAAGTATTTCGGTCATTTTTCACCTTTGAGCAATGTTGGGGTCACCAGAGGTCATCAAAGGTCAAAATTTGCCAATTGTCACTATATTTTTCAGAAAACATGCCGCTATCTCAGGAACTATGGTAGCTAGAAAAACGCATGGAACAGCAAACGATAGCTTTTGAGCTCTTCTTTTGAAAAGGTCATTATCAATATTGACCTCAGGTCAACGGTTTAGCCTCCAGAGGGCAAAAACTCCAAAAATAGCTGTTTTTACGAAAAGTGTTTTTCGACAATAACTTTTGACTACAAAAAGCCACGGCATTTCTATTGCCAGAATCGTGTTCCCCTCGCCGAGACGCGTCGAATGAACTATAATTTGACCTTGAAAGGTCAACTTGAAAATTTGACCTCAGGTCAAGGTCATGACCTGACCGGAAAAGGTCATGTTGCATATCAGTCGATGCGTCTCAACAAGACAAACGCAATGAGACCATCCCCAGCATTCTATCTCTTTCCAATCGCGAGTTATTGGCAAAAAACTGTTTGTAGCCTCAAGTGACCTCAGATGACCTGTCTAGAGGCTATCAGCAAAAATGACACCTTGGTCATCACGAGTGGACTAAATCATTGTGATTCTGAAATATTTGGACTGTTCCCATGCGTACACACGGATCTAGAGGCATTTTCATTTTTCTCCATTGCCCTATAATGGTAAGGTCACGCCACTGACCTGACCTTAGGTCACGGATATGAAAAATCCGAGATATACAAATTGTAGGCGCCCATAACATCATGCAATCCACCAAGTTTGAAACCTCTCTGACAAACACTGCAGGCTGGACATGATTGCAAACTTTTTTTTAGGCTTGGTCAGTTAACTTGACCTGGTGACTTGACCTGACATGACCTGGGGTCAAAAATTTCACACATTGTCCAAAATTGATGTACAAAAAGCTACCCCAAGCGGCGCGGCGCTACGCGCCGCGCTTTTTTATTTACACGCGAAAAACGCGACAGGGTGGTAACATATGCCCCCCCCCCCACTGGGGCGAAGGTTAAGTATACTAGCATTGTGAAATGCAAGGAGTGGGGGAAATAGCCGTCAGGCCGTCAGTTTTTGTGATAGGGTCGATCTGAAAACGGGTTTAGGCACAGAATGAAGGGGGCTAAAAAACTGCTATCTCGGATTTTTTGTAAAATGAAAAATTTAAAATTCTGGGGAAATTATATGTTCGAAAGGTGAAATTTCCTAAAATTTTCCCGTTTTTCGAGTTTAGCCGTCCACTGTTCAGAGACGGTGACACCGGCCGGGGTCATCTTTTACATGCTGATGGCCACGTCGATGGGTCATCACGTGGCGTGAACGGTAAAGCTATCAGAGGTCCGGCACGTGCCACGTGGCCACGTGTTTGAGTCGCGTACCTCCCAGATTATCGTGTGTTTGCCGATTTGTGGCCTTATAGCACGAAAACAGCACAAGCCAGGAACACTGAAATAGTGCAATCAGTGAGGGGACAAGTCCTGCTTACACTAACGGCGGTCACGTGGCACACGTGCAAATTTGGGCACCTCCGTTGCGGAGATATTTTATAGTGAAATATTCAAATGAACATAACTTTGTCAGTTTAAGTCCAATTGGGCTAGACTTATGATACGATTTTGTTTAAACTTCCAGGACTTGTTGAGAAAAGACCATAGAACATGTTGTTATGCTTCTTGAAGCTGTGCAAATTCGTTTCTTCTTTTTAACCTCGTTTACAAATGAAAAATTTTAACATGGAAAGTCAATGGGAGCGTCTTTGCTGCTTAATAACTTTTTACGTTAAAGATATATTTAAGTGAAAAGTTTATAGGTTATACAACTTTTGATGCTCTTTACAATGATATATAGAACGTTATTGAACGTTGTGCCGTTTTTGAGAAATTTAGTAAAAAAGCACGAAATAACTCGGTAATTACTGGGCCGATTGCGCTGAAACTTGGCTTGGAGGTAGTCACCTACTAGGCGATCCATTTTCATGTGCCACGGTAGGGGTGCCGCTGCACGTGCGCACGTGCAGGGTGATGCTTCCAGATCTCGTGACCGGCCGGGCCGATTTAGTTCAAATTTGGTACACCGCTAGAGACCGAAAACAGCACAAGCCAGGAATACTGAAATGGTGCAATCAGTGAGGAGACAAGTCCTGCATACACCACCGGCGATCACGTGGCACACGTGCAAATTTGGGCACCTCCGTTGCGGATATATTTTATAGTGAAATATTCAAATGTACATAACTTTGTCAGTTTAAGTCCGATTGGATTAGAATTTGGTGGGTTGATGAATTGTTAAGCGACATGAACGAATGCGGCACGTTTGTTGCAGTGCGCCACGTTTGTCTCAAAGCGCCATTTTTGCCACAAAGTGCAGAATGTGCGTTATTTTGTCGAAAATTGGACGATTAGGATGCGCTGTAATTAAGCGATGGCTGCTTAAACGGTAGATATGAATGCACCACATTTGCCGCAGGGCGCCATATTTGTCTTAATGCGTCAGTGTTTGCGTTTTGCCTACGGCGGGCGTTTTTGCGGCGGTGTTTGTGTTTTTTCGGTGTTTGCGTTTGGCGGCGGGCGGCCGCTTTTGCGTTTTTTGCGGTGTTTTTGTTTGGCGGCGGGCGGCCGTTTTTTTGCGGCGTTTTGCGGTTGGCGGCGGGCGGGCGTGCGTTGCGGGCGTTTTTTGCGGCGGTGTTTGCGTTTTTTGCGTTTTTTTTGTGTTTGGCGGCGGGCGGGCGGGCGATGCGGGTGTTTTGCGGTGTTTGCGTTTGGCGGCGGGCGGCCGTTTTAGCGGCGGTTTGCGGCGGGCGGCCGTTTTTTTTGTGGCGTTTTGTAGTTTGCGGCGGGCGGCCGTTTTTTGCGGGGCTTTGCGGTCGCCGGCGGCCGGGCGTTATTGGCGGTCTTGCGGTTTTAGGCGGGCGGCCGCGTTTCGCGGCGTTTTGCCTTTGGCGGCGGGCGATGCGGGCGATTTTTTGTGGCGGTGGTATTTGCGTTTTTTGCGGTGTTTGCGTTTTGCGGCGGACGGGCGTTTTTGCGGCTTTTTTTGCGTTTTTTCTGCGGTTTTGTGCCTGCGGGCGATTGTTTTTTTTTGCGGCTTTTGCGTTGCGTTTTGAGCGTGCGTTTTGCGAGTTTTGCGGTTTTGCGTTTTGCGGCGGGCGGTACAGAGGTGCTTGCTCAAACAACCTGCGGTCCCGCGATGCGGAGCCCGGCATCGCAGATGCTGGTGTTTTTCTATTGAAAAACAACCGGAGCGGTCCGTCTCCGGGCTATGTTTTGCAAGTCTGGCAGCGAATCGAGACATTTTGGGTGGGGCCTAAACTTGTGGCTCGATTTTCTTAAAAATTTCAGTGTATGGGCTCCCGCAGGCGATCTACCTGTTGGCACCGGTCGCTACTCGCTTAAAACCTCGTGGCACGTGGCACGTGCGATTCCATTTTCCCCATGTTAAGTCAATGGGGTTTTGGACACTTTTTGCGCCATCGGGAATGGCGGAAAAACGAGCCAAGAAAGGGGTGGTTTTCATCCCAGCATTTTATGGCAAACACGTTTGGGTACACGCTAGTGTGCGCCGTATACCCCTCAGAATTTCGTAACGTGCCTTTGCACGAGGTCAAAGTTGAACTTTTTTCGCTCCCCATGTTAAGTCAATGGGCGTTTTTGCAGAGACATTTTCATTCCCTCATTGTACAAAATTATATGATACGATTTTGTTTAAACTGTCAGGACCTGTTGAGAAACGACCATAGAACATGTTGTTATGCTTCGTTAAGCTGTCAGAATTCGTTTGGTCTTTTTAAGCTCGTTAAAAATTGAAAATTTTTAACATGGAAAGTCAATGGGAGCGTCTTTGGTGCTTAATAACTTTTTACCGTTGAGATATATTTAAGTGAAAAGTTGATAGGTTATACAACTTTTGATGCTCTTTCCAATGATATATAGAACGTTATTGCACGTTGTGCCGTTTTTGAGGAATTTGGTAAAAAAGCACGACTTTACCGAGATTTGAGCTCAGACCTATACATGGTCTTGGCTCAGACAGTATACGAACAGGTGACAGGGATACCTCCCATTGAAGGATGCGATTTAATACTAAACATTAGCAGCCGGCCGCCGTGGGGACGTTTTTGTACGACTAATATCTCCGCAGCCACTGGACCAATACACTTGCGGTTTTTTGAGTGGGGTAGCGTATACCCTTCTTAGAAGTATTTTACTATGGATGATGCATGCGGGTGACCCCTTTTGCACGTGACACGTGTAATACGGAGAGGTGTCAGTTTTGTAATAAGTGCAATAACTCGGCAATTACTGGGCCGATTGCGCTGAAACTTGGCATGGAGGTAGTCACCTACCAGGCGATCCATTTTCATGTGCCACGGTAGGGGTGCCGGTGCACGTGCGCACGTGCAGGGTGACGCTTCCAGATCTCGTGACCGGCCGGGCCGATTGAGTTCAAATTTGGCACACCGCCAGAGACTGCGTAGTAGGGTGCCTTGCACAGATCAGTTGGGTCCCAGGTTGCACGTGCGCACGTGCAGGGTGACGCTTCCAGATCTCAGGAACGGCCGGGCCGATTGCATTCAAATTTGGCACACCTTTAGAGACCGATCAGTAGGGTGCCGTGCGCATGTCAGTTAGTATGTATTTTCATGTGTCACGGATGGGGTGCAGCTGCACGTGCGCACGTGCAGGGTGACACTTTCAGATCTCGAGAACGGCCGGGCCGATTGAGCTCAAATTTGGTACACCTCTAGAGACCGGCCAATAGGGTGCCGTATTACGAATACCCGTCACGACCCCTAGCGGTTGACCTGACTTGACCTGACTCAAATTTGGCACACCGCTATAGACCGGCGAATAGGGTGCCGTGCACGTCAGTTTGTAGCACACCCACCCCGGTCTGCATGTGCAATGCTCGTAGCACACCGACTGCGGTCTGCACGTGCAAGGCTCATTCTCTCGTTTGGTGGCGGGCGTTTTTGCTGCGTTTACAAAGGTGCTTGCTCAAACAACCTGCGGTCCCGCGATGCGGAGCCCGGCATCGCAGATGCCGGTAACCGCAGGTTGTTTGAAAAGACAAACACTATTCGTTAGAATTGTGTTTTTCTATTGAAAAACAACCGGAGCGGTCCTTCTCCGGGCTATGTTTAGCATGGCTGGCCGCGAATTGGGGCAACTTGGTAGGGGCCTAAACTTGTGGCTCGATTTTCGTAAAAATTTCAGGGTATGGGCTCCCGCAGGCGATCTAACTGTTGGCACCGGTCGCTACTCGCTTAAAACCTCGTGGCACGTGGCACGTGCGATTCCATTTTCCCCATGTTAAGTCAACGGGGTTTTGGACACTTTTTGCGCGATCGCGAATAGCGGAAAAAATCGCCGATCAAGGTATGGTTTGCTGCATACCATTTTATGGCCGACACATTCAGGTACACGCCCGTGTGCGCCGTATACCCGTCATAATTCGTTAACTTGAGTTGCACGAGTTTGAAGTTGAACTTTTTTTGCTCCCCATGCTAAGTCAATGGACGTTTTTGCAGAGACATTTTCATTCGTTCATTGCACAAAATTATATGATACGATTTTGTTTAAACTTTCAGGACCTGTTGAGAAACGACCATAGAACATGTTGTTATGCTTCGTTATGAAATATAATGGCCCGTTTTGGGGTAATCGGCACGTGCATTTTCCCATAGGGTTAACATGGGGAAAAATTAAAATGCGATTTGCGAAAAATTTCGTCAATTATATTTGCTGATATTTTTAGGGTCGGATCTCGGGCTGGCACCCCAACTGACGGTGGTAATTACTTAAAATATAATTGACAAAATTTCGGGTAATCGTCACAAACAATTACCCCATGTTGAGCCTATGGCGATTTCGAAAAATTATTTTCAAATCGATTTTGTCAAAAATTTCTACGTTAGATTTTGAAAATGTTCCAATATGTTGTGCCCCAGGGTGTCGGCTACCACATGGTATGGGTCAGATATGGGGCGATTGAAAAGCACGTGCCACGTGCAAACGTGTTCGATGGGGTAACCTCCGGGAAAATCCGACATTGGCCTACTCGGGGTCCTCTGGCGTGGAAACGACTTCAACTAGCGACACCAAATCAGTGCAGCCGGTGAGCAGATGAGTCCAGCTTGTCGCACTAGTGGTCACGTGTCGCACGTGCTATTGCACGTGCCGTGGCACGGGGTCAATTTTGGTGCTTAAATATACTAGCATTGTGAAATGCAAGGAGTGGGGGAAACAGCCGTCAGGCCGTCAGTTTTTATGATAGGGTCGATCTGAAAACGGGTTTAGGCACAGAATGAAGGGGTCTAAAAAACTGCTATCTCGGATTTTTTGTAAAATGAAAAATTTAAAATTCTGGGGAAGTTATATATTCGAAAGGTGAAATTTCCCTAAATTTTCCCGTTTTTCGAGTTTAGCCGTCCACTGTTCAGAGACGGTGACACCGGCCGGGGTCATCTTTTACATGCTGATGGCCACGTCGATGGGTCATCACGTGGCGTGAACGGTGAAGCTATCAGAGGTCCGGCACGTGCCACGTGGCCACGTGTTTGAGTCCCGTACCTCCCAGATTATCGTTTGTTTGCCGATTTGTGGCCTTATAGCACGAAAACAGCACAAGCCAGGAACACTGAAATGGTGCAATCAGTGAGCGGACAAGTCCTGCTTACACCACCGGCGGTCACGTGGCACACGTGCAAACTTGGGCACCTCCGTTGCGGAGATATTTTATAGTGAAATATTCAAATGAACATAACTTTGTCAAGTCCAATTGGGCTAGATTTTGGTGGGTGGATAAAATTGTTAAGCGACAGGAACGAATGCGCCACGTTTGTCGCAGTGCGCCACGTTTGTCTCAAAGCGCCATTTTTGCCGCAAATCACAGAATGTGCCTAACTTTATCGAACATGGGACGATTAGGATGCGCTTTGATTGAGGGATGGCTGCTTAAACGGCAGATATGAATGCACCACACTTGCCGCAAGGCGCCATATTTGTCTTAATGCGTCAGTGTTTAGTTTAACGGACGGCGTGCGTTTTTTTGCGGCAGTGTTTGTAGCACACTGACTCCCGTGTGCACGTGCAAGGCTCATCCCCTCGTTTGGCGGCGGGCGTTTTTGCTGCGTTTTCAAAGGTGCTTGCTCAAACAACCTGCGGTCCCGCGATGCGGAGCCCAGCATCGCAGATGCTGGTAAAACCTCGTGGCACGTGGCACGTGCGTTTCAATTTTCGCCCATGTTAAGTCAATGGGGTTTTGGGCACTTTTTGCGCCATCGGGAATGGCGGAAAAACGAGCCAAGAAAGGGGTGGTTTTCATCCCAGCATTTTATGGCAAACACGTTTGGGTACACGCTAGTGTGCGCCGTATACCCCTCAGAATTTCGTAACGTGCCTTTGCACGAGGTCAAAGTTGAGCTTTTTTCGCTCCCCATGTTAAGTCAATGGACGTTTTTGCAGAGACATTTTCATTCGTTCATTGCACAAAATTATATGATACGATTTTGTTTAAACTTTCAGGACCTGTTGAGAAACGACCATAGAACATGTTGTTATGCTTCGTTATGAAATACAATGGCCCGTTTTGGGGTAATCGGCACGTGCATTTTCCCATAGGGTTAACATGGGAAAAAATTAAAATGCGATTTGCGAAAAATTTCGTCAATTATATTTGCTGATATTTTTAGGGTCGAATCTCGGGCTGGCACCCCAACTGACGGTGGTAATTACTTAAAATATAATTGACAAAATTTCGGGTAATCGTCACAAACAGTTACCCCATGTTGAGCCTATGGCGAATTCGAAAAATTATTTTCAAATCGATTTTGCAAAAAATTTCCACGTTAGATTTTGAAAATGTTCCAATATGTTGTGCCCCGTGGTGTTGGCTACCACATGGTATGGGTCAGATATGGGGCGATTGAAAAGCACGTGCCACGTGCAAACGTGTTTGATGGGGTAACCTCCGGGAAAATCCGACATTGGCCTACTCGGGGTCCTATGGCGTGGAAACGACTTCAACTAGCGACACCAAATCAGTGCAGCCGGTGAGCAGATGAGTCCAGCTTGTCGCACTAGTGGTCACGTGTCGCACGTGCTATTGCACGTGCCGTGGCACGGGGTCAATTTTGGTGCTTAAATATACTAGCATTGTGAAATGGAAGGAGTGGGGGAAATAGCCGTCAGGCCGTCAGTTTTTATGATAGGGTCGATCTGAAAATGGGTTTAGGCACAGAATGAAGGGGGCTACAAAACTGCTATCTCGGATTTTTTGTAAAATGAAAAATTGAAAATTCTGGGGAAATTATATATTCGGAAGGTGAAATTTCCCTAAATTTTCCCGTTTTTCGAGTTTAGCCGTCCACTGTTCAGAGACGGTGACACCGGCCGGGGTCATCTTTTACATGCTGATGGCCACGTCGATGGGTCATCACGTGGCGTGAACGGTGAAGCTAGCAGAGGTCCGGCACGTGCCACGTGGCTACGTGTTTGAGTCGTGTACCTCCCAGATTATCGTGTGTTTGCCGATTTGTGGCCTTATAGCACGAAAACAGCACAAGCCAGGAACACTGAAATGGTGCAATCAGTGAGGGGACAGGTCCTGCTTACACCACCAGTAGTCACGTGGCACACGTGCGAAGGTGGGCACCTCCGTTGCGGATATATTTTATAGTGAAATATTCAAATGTACATAACTTTGTCAGTTTAAGTCCGATTAGACTAGAATTTGGTGGGTTGATGAATTGTTAAGCGACATGAACGAATGCGGCACGTTTGTTGCAGTGCGCCACGTTTGTCTCAAAGCGCCATTTTTGCCCATAAAGTGCAGAATGTGCGTATCTTTGTCGAACATTGGACGATTAGGATGCGCTCTAATTAAGGGATGGCTGCTTAAACGGCAGATATGAATGCACCACATTTGCCGCAGGGCGTCATATTTGTCTTAATGCGTCAGTGTTTGCGTTTTGCCTACGGCGGGCGTTTTTGCGGCGGTGTTTGCGTTTTTTCGGTGTTTGCGTTTGGCGGCGGGCGGCCGTTTTTGCGTTTTTTGCGGTGTTTTCGTTCGGCGGCGGGCGGCCGTTTTTTTGCGGCGTTTTGCGGTTGGCGGCGGGCGGGCGTGCGTTACGGGCGTTTTTTGCGTTTTTTTGTGTTTGGCGGCGGGCGGGCGGGCGATACGAGTGTTTTGCGGTTTTTGCGTTTGACGGCGGGCGGCCGTTTTAGCGGCGGTTTGCGGCGGCCGGCCGTTTTTTGCGGCGTTTTGCGGTTTGCGGCGGGCGGCCGTTTTTTTGCGGCATTTTGTAGTTTGCGGCGGGCGGCCGTTTTTTTGCGGCGATTTGCGGTCGCCGGCGGCCGGGCGTTATTTGCGGTGTTGCGGTTTTAGGCGGGCGGCCGTGTTTTGCGGCGTTTTGCCTTTGGTGGCGGGCGATTTTTTTGTGGCGGTGGTATTTGCGTTTTTTTTGCGGTGTTTGCGTTTTGCGGCGGACGGGCGTTTTTGCGGCTTTTTTGCGTTTTGTTCTGCGGTTTTGTGCCTGCGGGCGATTGTTTTTTTTTTGCGGCTTTGTCGTTGGCGTTTTGAGCGTGCGTTTTGCGAGTTTTGCAGTTTTGCGTTTTGCGGCGGGCGGGCGGTTTTCCACAATTAAAGTCCCAACCTTCGGATCCGCAGTGCTGTTCGACAAGTGCTGCCCGGTCCTAGAGTGCAGTGCATGTCAGTTCGTAGCACACCCATTCCGGTAACCGCAGGTTGTTTGAAAAGACAAACACTATTCGTTAGAATTGTGTTTTTCTATTGAAAAACAACCGGAGCGGTCCTCATCCGGGCTATGTTTTGCAAAGTTGGCCGCGAATCAGTACAACTTGACCGGGGCCTAGACGAATCGCTCAATCTTCGTAAAAAGTTCAGGGTATGGGCTCCAGCAGGCGATCTACCTGATGGCACCGGTCGCTACTCGCTTAAAACCTCGTGGCACGTGGCACGTGCGTTTCAATTTTCGCCCATGTTAAGTCAACGGGGTTTTGGACACTTTTTGCGCGATCGCGAATGGCGGGAAAACGAGCCAAGAAGGAGGTGGTTTTCTTCCCAGCATTTTATGGCAAACACGTTCTGGTACACGCCAGTGTGCGCCGTATACCCGTCAGAATTCGTTAACTTGAGTTGCACGAGTTTGAAGTTGAACTTTTTTCGCTCCCCATGTTAAGTCAATGGGCGTTTTTGCAGAGGCATTTTCATTCGCTCATTGTACAAAATTATATGATACGATTTTGTTTAAACTTTCAGGACCTGTTGAGAAACGACCATAGAACATGTTGTTATGCTTCGTTATGAAATATAATGGCCCGTTTTGGGGTAATCGGCACGTGCATTTTCCCATAGGGTTAACATGGGAAAAAATTAAAATGCAATTTGCGAAAAATTTCGTCAATTATATTTGCTGATATTTTTAGGGTCGAATCTCGGGCTGGCACCCCAACTGACGGTGGTAATTACTTAAAATATAATTGACAAAATTTCGGGTAATCGTCACAAACAGTTACCCCATGTTGAGCCTATGGCGAATTCGAAAAATTATTTTCAAATCGATTTTGCAAAAAATTTCCACGTTAGATTTTGAAAATGTTCCAATATGTTGTGCCCCGTGGTGTTGGCTACCACATGGTATGGGTCAGATATGGGGCGATTGAAAAGCACGTGCCACGTGCAAGCGTGTTTGTTGGGGGAACCTCCGGGAAAATACGACATTGGCCAACTGGGGGTCCTATTGCGTGGAAACCACTCCACCTAGCGACACCAAATCAGTGCAGCCGATGAGCAGATGAGTCCAGCTTGTTGCACCAGTGGTCGCGTGGCGCACGTGCTATTGCACGTGCCGTGGCACGGGGTCAAATTTGGTGCTTAAATACACCAACAATGTGAAATGCAAGGAATGGGGGAAATGGCCGTCAGGCCGTCAGTTTTTATGATAGTGTCAATCTGAAAACTGGAATAGGCATAGAATGAAGGGGGCTAAAAAACTGCTATCTCGGATTTTTTTTGTAAAATAATAAATTAAAATTCTGGGGAAATTATATATTCGAAAGGTGATATTTCCCTAAATTTTCCCGTTTTTCGAGTTTAGCCGTCCACTGTTCAGGGACGGTGACACCGGCCGGGATCATTTTTTACATGCTGATGGCCACGTCGATGAGTCATCACGTGGCGTGAACGGTGAAACTATCAGAGGTCCGGCACGTGCCACGTGGCCACGTGTTTGAGTCGCGTACCTCCCAGATTATCGTGTGTTTGCCGATTTGTGGCCTTATAGCACGAAAACAGCACAAGCCAGGAACACTGAAATGGTGCAATCAGTGAGGGGACAAGTCCTGCTTACACCACCGGCGGTCACGTGGCACACGTGCAAATTTGGGCACCTCCGTTGCGGATACATTTTTTAGTGAAATATTCAAATGTACATAACTTTGTCAGTTTAAGTCCGATTGGACTAGAATTTGGTGGGTTGATGAATTGTTAAGCGACATGAACGAATGCGGCACGTTTGTTGCAGTGCGCCACGTTTGTCTCAAAGCGCCATTTTTGCCACAAAGTGCAGAATGTGCGTAACTTTGTCGAACATTGGACGATTAGGATGCGCTGTAATTAAGGGATGGCTGCTTAAACGGTAGATATGAATGCACCACATTTGCCGCAGGGCGCCATATTTGTCTTAATGCGTCAGTGTTTGCGTTTTGCCTACGGCGGGCGTTTTTGCGGCGGTGTTTGCGTTTGGCGGCGGGCGGCCGTTTTTGCGTTTTTTGCGGTGTTTTCGTTTGGCGGCGGGCGGCCGTTTTTTGCGGCATTTTACGGTTGGCGGCGGGCGGGCGTGCGTTGCGTGCGTTTTTTTGCGGCGGTGTTTGCGTTTTTTGCGTTTTTTTTGTGTTTGGCGGCGGGCGGGCGGGCGATGCGGGTGTTTTGCAGTGTTTGCGTTTGGTGGCGGGCGGCCGTTTTAGCGGCGGTTTGCGGCGGGCGGCCGTTTTTTGCGGCGTTTTGTAGTTTGCGGCGGGCGGCCGTTTTTTTGCTGCGTTTTGCTGTCGCCGGCGGCCGGGCGTTATTTGCGGTGTTGCGGTTTTAGGCGGGCGGCCATGTTTTGCGGCGTTTTGCCTTTGGCGGCGGGCGATGCGGGCGATTTTTTGTGGCGGTGGTATTTGCGTTTTTTGCGGTGTTTGCGTTTTGCGGCGGACGGGCGTTTTGCGGCTTTTTTGCGTTTTTTTCTGCGGTTTTGTGCCTGCGGGCGATTGTTTTTTGGTTTTGTTTTTGCGGCTTTTGCGTTTGCGTTTTGAGCGTGCGTTTTGCGAGTTTTTCGGTTTTGCGTTTTGCGGCGGGCGGGCGGTTTTTCACAATTAAAGTCCCAACCTTCGGATCCGCAGTGCTATTCGACAAGCGCTACCCGGGCCTGGAGTGCAGTGCATGTCAGTTCGTAGCACACCCATTCCGGTCTGCACGTGCAAGGCTCATCCTCTCGTTTGGCGGCGGGCTTTTTTGCGGCGTTACAGAGGTGCTTGCTCAAACAACCTGCGGTCCCGCGATGCGGAGCCCAGCATCGCAGATGCTGGGTCTAACCGCAGGTTGTAACCGCAGGTTGTTTGAAAAGACAAACACTATTCGTTAGAATTGTGTTTTTCTATTGAAAAACAACCGGAGCGGTCCTTCTCCGGGCTATGTTTTGCAAGTCTGGCCGCGAATTGGGGCAACTTGACGGGGGCCTAGACGAATCGCTCGATTTCCGTAAAAAGTTCAGGGTATGGGCTCCCGGAGGCGATCTACCTGATGGCACCGGTCGCTACTCGCTTAACCCTCGCATGTGTGCGGCGTTTTCCAGCTTCTAATGTGTAGGGGGGGGTCGGTTGGACCCCCCCCTTGCCGTTTGGCCCCTGATCGAGCTAGAGCTTCGCGGAAAAAACGAGCGTGTTGCCCGTGACGAGAGGAAGCCGATGATACCCAATTTTAAGGTCCTAGGTCATTGGTTGACCTTCCAGGTCAGGTCAATGACCCAAGGTCGGGAAAATCGGGACCTGTTAGAAAGTCGTAAAGTGTGGCTGCTAAGGGGTTTTTCGGGGTGCTGATCACGAATATCGTGTTAGTTTTGATCACAGATGATGTCTTTAAGCATTTAGACCAGGTCGGGTCAGGTCAGGTCAGGTCAACCAGTAGGCGTCGTGACGGGTATTATTATTACGTGTCAACCGCCTCTGACAGCTTCGTAACATGTTACGAAGTCACCAAAACTACTTCGTAAATGTTCAAATGGTTGCTAAATTCGAATTCAGCTCCAAAAACTAGCCTAGAAACATGTAAAACTCGAAAAAGTGAACCGAGGTCACCAAAGGTCAATGACCTGACCTGACCTTCAGGTGACCTTGACACCCACCCTAATGCATGGGAGCAACATCAAATCACATGTTTGAACGTTTGAAACCACGAAAAGCTTGCAAACGCGCGGCTAATGCGAGCCGACATACGCGGAATCGCGATTCCGGCCAAACATGGTCTCGGAAAAGAGGTCACAGGTCAAAGGTCATTGGGGTCAGGGTCATGAAATTTTCAGGGTAGGTGTAAAATTGATCAATGCGAGGGTACTGAAAGTTTCGTCGCGATCGGCCGCTTTTTACGCGAGTTATTCGCGAAAAACCATGGGGGGGGTCCATCCGACCCCCCCCCTACACATGCGAGGGTTAAAACCTCGTGGCACGTGGCACGTGCGATTCCATTTTCCCCATGTTAAGTCAACGGGGTTTCGGACACTTTTTGCGCGATCGCCAATAGCGGGAAAACGAGCCAAGGAAGAGGTGATTTTCTTCCACGCATTTTATGGCAAACACGTTCTGGTACACGCCAGTGTGCGCCGTATACCCGTCAGAATTCGTTAACTTGAGTTGCACGAGTTTGAAGTTGAACTTTTTTCGCTCCCCATGTTAAGTCAATGGGCGTTTTTGCAGAGACATTTTCATTCGCTCATTGTACAAAATTATATGATATGATTTTGCTTTAACTTTCAGGACTTGTTGAGAAAAGACCACAGAACATGTTGTTATGCTTCGTTAAGCTGTCAGAATTCGTTTGCTCTTTTGAAGCTCGTTTAAAAATGAAAAATTTTAACATGGAAAGTCAATGGGAGCGTCTTTGCTGCTTAATAACTTTTTACGTTTAAGATATGTTTAAGTCAAAAGTTGATATTGTATACAACTTTTGATGCTCTTTCCAATGATATATACAAAGTTATTGCACGTGCTGCCGTTTTTGAGAAATATAGTAAAAAAGCACGGCATTACCGAGATTTGAGCTCAGACCTATATCGTTACGGTGTCAGGCGGACACGAGGACAGGTGGCGCCGCCGCCGCCCGCATAGCGGCGGGAATGTGAACTAACCTGTTTACCATCTATGGTATGGTACCATCGGGGGACCGGCCGCCGTCGGCACCATTTCCGGACTTTGCATCGCAATAAAAGGCTTATTTACAATTGAAAATGGACTAGCGAGAGTCGTTATGGAATCAGAATTTGATGCTCTACAAAACTAGGCTATTTTCATTGTGATGGCATCACAGACTACACCGCTAACCCCAATAAAGCAGATTTATGTCGCGTCATCGATGATTACATATAATGTTTCTTTGATATATATGTAGTCGGGTCTTTCAGCTGCGTCCCTCCCCTCCCTCGCCGCGCTGGCGGGTCGGCCATCCGCGGCTTGCCGCCCGCCGGCTGCTGGCCGGTCAGCTGGCCGGTCAGCTGGTCGCCCGCGGCTGTCGGTGCAGTGCGGGATGCCTACTTGCGGGGGGCCGTCGTGGCGGCGGCCCGGGTGGACTGGGCGAGCAGTGAGTTGGGGAGCGCTGCGCTGTCTGGTGCTCTAGTTTGTATTGCGCTCGCATGATACGGCTTGAGCCAATACAGAGTGAACTGATTGAGCTGAGCAAGTCTTTATATACATTGAAAAGTAAAGCACTTTTTACTGCATCTACGGTGAGATGCTAGAGAAAATTTATGGCGTACCTAATGGTACCGATTACTTAACAATTAAGTGAATCATTTCGTCGCTAAACTCTCGTAAATTCGTATGTCCGCCTCACTATGGAGTTTGGACCGTAACGTACGGCCTTTGCTCAGACAGTATACGAACAGGTGACGGGGATACCTCCCATAGAAGGATGCGACACGATTTTACTGCTAAATAGCGGCCGGCCGCCGTGGGGAGTCTGGGGACGTTTTTGTACGACTTATATCTCGGCAACCACTGGGCTGATACACTTACGTTTTTTTGTGTGGGGTAGTTTTTTCCCTTCTTTCATATAGTGTGCTACTCTCGATGCATATGGGTGACCCCTAACGCACGTTCCACGTGCAAAGCCAAGAGGTGCCTGTTTTGTAATAAGCGCAATAGCTCGGCAATTACTGGGTTTGCGGCGGGCGGCCGTTTTTTGCGGCGTTTTGTAGTTTGCGGCGGGCGGCCGTTTTTGCGGGGTTTTGCGGTCGCCGGCGGCCGGGCGTTATTGGCGGTGTTGCGGTTTTAGGCGGGCGGCCGCGTTTCGCGGCGTTTTGCCTTTGGCGGCGGGCGATGCGGGCGATTTTTTGTGGCGGCGGTATTTGCGTTTTTTGCGGTGTTTGCGTTTTGCGGCGGATGGGCGTTTTTGCGGCTTTTTTTGCGTTTTTTTTTTCTGCGGTTTTGTGCCTGCGGGCGATTGTTTTTTTGCGGCTTTTGCGTTGCGTTTTGAGCGTGCGTTTTGCGAGTTTTGCAGTTTTGCGTTTTGCGGCGGGCGGTATTTACAAAGGTGCTTGCTCAAACAACCTGCGGTCCCGCGATGCGGAGCCCGGCATCGCAGATGCCGCGTTTGAAAAGACAAACACTATTCGTTAGAATTGTGTTTTTCTATTGAAAAACAACCGGAGCGGTCCTTCTCCGGGCTATGTTTAGCATGGCTGGCCGCGAATTGGGGCAACTTGGTAGGGGCCTAAACTTGTGGCTCGATTTTCGTAAAAATTTCAGGGTATGGGCTCCCGCAGGCGATCTAACTGTTGGCACCGGTCGCTACTCGCTTAAAACCTCGTGGCACGTGGCACGTGCGATTCCATTTTCCCCATGTTAAGTCAACGGGGTTTTGGACACTTTTTGCGCGATCGCGAATAGCGGAAAAAATCGCCGATCAAGGTATGGTTTGCTGCATACCATTTTATGGCCGACACATTCAGGTACACGCCCGTGTGCGCCGTATACCCGTCATAATTCGTTAACTTGAGTTGCACGAGTTTGAAGTTGAACTTTTTTTGCTCCCCATGCTAAGTCAATGGACGTTTTTGCAGAGACATTTTCATTCGTTCATTGCACAAAATTATATGATACGATTTTGTTTAAACTTTCAGGACCTGTTGAGAAACGACCATAGAACATGTTGTTATGCTTCGTTATGAAATATAATGGCCCGTTTTGGGGTAATCGGCACGTGCATTTTCCCATAGGGTTAACATGGGGAAAAATTAAAATGCGATTTGCGAAAAATTTCGTCAATTATATTTGCTGATATTTTTAGGGTCGGATCTCGGGCTGGCACCCCAACTGACGGTGGTAATTACTTAAAATATAATTGACAAAATTTCGGGTAATCGTCACAAACAATTACCCCATGTTGAGCCTATGGCGATTTCGAAAAATTATTTTCAAATCGATTTTGTCAAAAATTTCTACGTTAGATTTTGAAAATGTTCCAATATGTTGTGCCCCAGGGTGTCGGCTACCACATGGTATGGGTCAGATATGGGGCGATTGAAAAGCACGTGCCACGTGCAAACGTGTTCGATGGGGTAACCTCCGGGAAAATCCGACATTGGCCTACTCGGGGTCATCTGGCGTGGAAACGACTTCAACTAGCGACACCAAATCAGTGCAGCCGGTGAGCAGATGAGTCCAGCTTGTCGCACTAGTGGTCACGTGTCGCACGTGCTATTGCACGTGCCGTGGCACGGGGTCAATTTTGGTGCTTAAATATACTAGCATTGTGAAATGCAAGGAGTGGGGGAAACAGCCGTCAGGCCGTCAGTTTTTATGATAGGGTCGATCTGAAAACGGGTTTAGGCACAGAATGAAGGGGTCTAAAAAACTGCTATCTCGGATTTTTTGTAAAATGAAAAATTTAAAATTCTGGGGAAGTTATATATTCGAAAGGTGAAATTTCCCTAAATTTTCCCGTTTTTCGAGTTTAGCCGTCCACTGTTCAGAGACGGTGACACCGGCCGGGGTCATCTTTTACATGCTGATGGCCACGTCGATGGGTCATCACGTGGCGTGAACGGTGAAGCTATCAGAGGTCCGGCACGTGCCACGTGGCCACGTGTTTGAGTCCCGTACCTCCCAGATTATCGTTTGTTTGCCGATTTGTGGCCTTATAGCACGAAAACAGCACAAGCCAGGAACACTGAAATGGTGCAATCAGTGAGCGGACAAGTCCTGCTTACACCACCGGCGGTCACGTGGCACACGTGCAAACTTGGGCACCTCCGTTGCGGAGATATTTTATAGTGAAATATTCAAATGAACATAACTTTGTCAAGTCCAATTGGGCTAGATTTTGGTGGGTGGATAAAATTGTTAAGCGACAGGAACGAATGCGCCACGTTTGTCGCAGTGCGCCACGTTTGTCTCAAAGCGCCATTTTTGCCGCAAATCACAGAATGTGCCTAACTTTATCGAACATGGGACGATTAGGATGCGCTTTGATTGAGGGATGGCTGCTTAAACGGCAGATATGAATGCACCACACTTGCCGCAAGGCGCCATATTTGTCTTAATGCGTCAGTGTTTAGTTTAACGGACGGCGTGCGTTTTTTTGCGGCAGTGTTTGTAGCACACTGACTCCCGTGTGCACGTGCAAGGCTCATCCCCTCGTTTGGCGGCGGGCGTTTTTGCTGCGTTTTCAAAGGTGCTTGCTCAAACAACCTGCGGTCCCGCGATGCGGAGCCCAGCATCGCAGATGCTGGTAACCGCAGGTTGTTTGAAAAGACAAACACTATTCGTTAGAATTGTGTTTTTCTATTGAAAAACAACCGGAGCGGTCCTCATCCGGGCTATGTTTTGCAAAGTTGGCCGCGAATCAGTACAACTTGACCGGGGCCTAGACGAATCGCTCAATCTTCGTAAAAAGTTCAGGGTATGGGCTCCAGCAGGCGATCTACCTGATGGCACCGGTCGCTACTCGCTTAAAACCTCGTGGCACGTGGCACGTGCGTTTCAATTTTCGCCCATGTTAAGTCAACGGGGTTTTGGACACTTTTTGCGCGATCGCGAATGGCGGGAAAACGAGCCAAGAAGGAGGTGGTTTTCTTCCCAGCATTTTATGGCAAACACGTTCTGGTACACGCCAGTGTGCGCCGTATACCCGTCAGAATTCGTTAACTTGAGTTGCACGAGTTTGAAGTTGAACTTTTTTCGCTCCCCATGTTAAGTCAATGGGCGTTTTTGCAGAGGCATTTTCATTCGCTCATTGTACAAAATTATATGATACGATTTTGTTTAAACTTTCAGGACCTGTTGAGAAACGACCATAGAACATGTTGTTATGCTTCGTTATGAAATATAATGGCCCGTTTTGGGGTAATCGGCACGTGCATTTTCCCATAGGGTTAACATGGGAAAAAATTAAAATGCAATTTGCGAAAAATTTCGTCAATTATATTTGCTGATATTTTTAGGGTCGAATCTCGGGCTGGCACCCCAACTGACGGTGGTAATTACTTAAAATATAATTGACAAAATTTCGGGTAATCGTCACAAACAGTTACCCCATGTTGAGCCTATGGCGAATTCGAAAAATTATTTTCAAATCGATTTTGCAAAAAATTTCCACGTTAGATTTTGAAAATGTTCCAATATGTTGTGCCCCGTGGTGTTGGCTACCACATGGTATGGGTCAGATATGGGGCGATTGAAAAGCACGTGCCACGTGCAAGCGTGTTTGTTGGGGGAACCTCCGGGAAAATACGACATTGGCCAACTGGGGGTCCTATTGCGTGGAAACCACTCCACCTAGCGACACCAAATCAGTGCAGCCGATGAGCAGATGAGTCCAGCTTGTTGCACCAGTGGTCGCGTGGCGCACGTGCTATTGCACGTGCCGTGGCACGGGGTCAAATTTGGTGCTTAAATACACCAACAATGTGAAATGCAAGGAATGGGGGAAATGGCCGTCAGGCCGTCAGTTTTTATGATAGTGTCAATCTGAAAACTGGAATAGGCATAGAATGAAGGGGGCTAAAAAACTGCTATCTCGGATTTTTTTTGTAAAATAATAAATTAAAATTCTGGGGAAATTATATATTCGAAAGGTGATATTTCCCTAAATTTTCCCGTTTTTCGAGTTTAGCCGTCCACTGTTCAGGGACGGTGACACCGGCCGGGATCATTTTTTACATGCTGATGGCCACGTCGATGAGTCATCACGTGGCGTGAACGGTGAAACTATCAGAGGTCCGGCACGTGCCACGTGGCCACGTGTTTGAGTCGCGTACCTCCCAGATTATCGTGTGTTTGCCGATTTGTGGCCTTATAGCACGAAAACAGCACAAGCCAGGAACACTGAAATGGTGCAATCAGTGAGGGGACAAGTCCTGCTTACACCACCGGCGGTCACGTGGCACACGTGCAAATTTGGGCACCTCCGTTGCGGATACATTTTTTAGTGAAATATTCAAATGTACATAACTTTGTCAGTTTAAGTCCGATTGGACTAGAATTTGGTGGGTTGATGAATTGTTAAGCGACATGAACGAATGCGGCACGTTTGTTGCAGTGCGCCACGTTTGTCTCAAAGCGCCATTTTTGCCACAAAGTGCAGAATGTGCGTAACTTTGTCGAACATTGGACGATTAGGATGCGCTGTAATTAAGGGATGGCTGCTTAAACGGTAGATATGAATGCACCACATTTGCCGCAGGGCGCCATATTTGTCTTAATGCGTCAGTGTTTGCGTTTTGCCTACGGCGGGCGTTTTTGCGGCGGTGTTTGCGTTTGGCGGCGGGCGGCCGTTTTTGCGTTTTTTGCGGTGTTTTCGTTTGGCGGCGGGCGGCCGTTTTTTGCGGCATTTTACGGTTGGCGGCGGGCGGGCGTGCGTTGCGTGCGTTTTTTTGCGGCGGTGTTTGCGTTTTTTGCGTTTTTTTTTGTGTTTGGCGGCGGGCGGGCGGGCGATGCGGGTGTTTTGCAGTGTTTGCGTTTGGTGGCGGGCGGCCGTTTTAGCGGCGGTTTGCGGCGGGCGGCCGTTTTTTGCGGCGTTTTGTAGTTTGCGGCGGGCGGCCGTTTTTTTTGCTGCGTTTTGCTGTCGCCGGCGGCCGGGCGTTATTTGCGGTGTTGCGGTTTTAGGCGGGCGGCCATGTTTTGCGGCGTTTTGCCTTTGGCGGCGGGCGATGCGGGCGATTTTTTGTGGCGGTGGTATTTGCGTTTTTTGCGGTGTTTGCGTTTTGCGGCGGACGGGCGTTTTGCGGCTTTTTTGCGTTTTTTTCTGCGGTTTTGTGCCTGCGGGCGATTGTTTTTTGGTTTTGTTTTTGCGGCTTTTGCGTTTGCGTTTTGAGCGTGCGTTTTGCGAGTTTTTCGGTTTTGCGTTTTGCGGCGGGCGGGCGGTTTTTCACAATTAAAGTCCCAACCTTCGGATCCGCAGTGCTATTCGACAAGCGCTACCCGGGCCTGGAGTGCAGTGCATGTCAGTTCGTAGCACACCCATTCCGGTCTGCACGTGCAAGGCTCATCCTCTCGTTTGGCGGCGGGCTTTTTTGCGGCGTTACAGAGGTGCTTGCTCAAACAACCTGCGGTCCCGCGATGCGGAGCCCAGCATCGCAGATGCTGGGTCTAACCGCAGGTTGTTTGAAAAGACAAACACTATTCGTTAGAATTGTGTTTTTCTATTGAAAAACAACCGGAGCGGTCCTTCTCCGGGCTATGTTTTGCATGTCTGGCCGCGAATCGAGACATCTTGAGCGGGGCCTAAACTTGTGGCTCGATTTTCGTAAAAATTTCAGTGTATGGGCTCCCGCAGGCGATCTACCTGATGGCACCGGTCGCTACTCGCTTAAAACCTCGTGGCACGTGGCACGTGCGTTTCAATTTTCGCCCATGTTAAGTCAATGAGGTTTTGGACACTTTTTGCGCGATCGCGAATAGCGGAAAAAATCGCCGATCAAGGTATGGTTTGCTGCACACCATTTTATGACCGACACGTTCAGGTACACGCCCGTGTGCGCCGTATACCCGTCAGAATTCGTTAACTTGAGTTGCACGAGTTTGAAGTTGAACTTTTTTTGCTCCCCATGTTAAGTCAATGGACGTTTTTGCAGAGACATTTTCATTCGTTCATTGCACAAAATTTTATGATACGATTTTGTTTAAACTTTCAGGACCTGTTGAGAAACGACCATAGAACATGTTGTTATGCTTCGTTATGAAATATAATCGCCCGTTTTGGGGTAATCGGCACGTGCATTTTCCCATAGGGTTAACATGGGAAAAAATTAAAATGCGATTTGCGAAAAATTTCGTAAATTATATTTGCTGATATTTTTAGGGTCGGATCTCGGGCTGGCACCCCAACTGACGGTGGTAATTACTTAAAATATAATTGACAAAATTTCGGGTAATCGTCACAAACAGTTACCCCATGTTGAGCCTATGGCGATTTCGAAAAATTATTTTCAAATCGATTTTGTCAAAAATTTCCACGTTAGATTTGGAAAACGTTCCAATATGTTGTGCCCCAGGGTGTCGGCTACCACATGGTATGGGTCAGATATGGGGCGATTGAAAAGCACGTGCCACGTGCAAACGTGTTTGATGGGGTAACCTCCGGGAAAATCCGACATTGGCCTACTCGGGGTCCTATGGCGTGGAAACGACTTCAACTAGCGACACCAAATCAGTGCAGCCGGTGAGCAGATGAGTCCAGCTTGTCGCACTAGTGGTCACGTGTCGCACGTGCTATTGCACGTGCCGTGGCACGGGGTCAATTTTGGTGCTTAAATATACTAGCATTGTGAAATGCAAGGAGTGGGGGAAATAGCCGTCAGCCCGTCAGTTTTTATGATAGGGTCGATCTGAAAACGGGTTTAGGCACAGAATGAAGGGGTCTAAAAAACTGCTATCTCGGATTTTTTGTAAAATGAAAAATTTAAAATTCTGGGGAAGTTATATATTCGAAAGGTGAAATTTCCCTAAATTTTCCCGTTTTTCGAGTTTAGCCGTCCACTGTTCAGAGACGGTGACACCGGCCGGGGTCATCTTTTACATGCTGATGGCCACGTCGATGGGTCATCACGTGGCGTGAACGGTGAAGCTATCAGAGGTCCGGCACGTGCCACGTGGCCACGTGTTTGAGTCCCGTACCTCCCAGATTATCGTGTAACCGCAGGTTGTTTGAAAAGACAAACACTATTCGTTAGAATTGTGTTTTTCTATTGAAAAACAACCGGAGCGGTCCTTCTCCGGGCTATGTTTTGCATGGTTGGCCTGAGATTGGGGCAACTTGATTGGGGCCTAAACTTGTGGCTCGATTTTCGTAAAAATTTCAGTGTATGGGCTCCCGCAGGCGATCTACCTGATGGCACCGGTCGCTACTCGCTTAAAACCTCGTGGCACGTGGCACGTGCGTTTCAATTTTCGCCCATGTTAAGTCAATGGGGTTTTGGACACTTTTTGCGCGATCGCGAATGGCGGAAAAACGAGCCAATAAGGCGGTGGTTTTCTTCCTAGAATTTTATGGCAAACATGTTTGGGTACACGCTAGTGTGCGCCGTATACCCCTCAGAATTTCGTAACGTGCCTTTGAACGAGGTCAAAGTTGAACTTTTTTCGCTCCCCATGTTAAGTCAATGGGCGTTTTTGCAGAGACATTTTCATTCGTTCATTGCACAAAATTATATGATACGATTTTGTTTAAACTTTCAGGACCTGTTGAGAAACGACCATAGAACATGTTGTTATGCTTCGTTTTGAAATATAATGGCCCGTTTTGGGGTAATCGGCACGTGCATTTTCCCATAGGGTTAACATAGGAAAAAATTAAAATGCGATTTGCGAAAAATTTCGTCAATTATATTTGCTGGTATTTTTAGGGTCGGATCTCGGGCTGGCACCCCAACTGACGGTGGTAATTACTTAAAATATAATTGACAAAATTTCGGGTAATCGTCACAAACAGTTACCCCATGTTGAGCCTATGGCGATTTCGAAATATTATTTTCAAATCGATTTTGTTAAAAATTTCCACGTTAGATTTTGAAAATGTTCCAATATGTTGTGCCCCGGGGTATCGGCTACCACAAGGTATGGGTCAGATATGGGGCGATTGAAAAGCACGTGCCACGTGCAAACGTGTTTGATGGGGTAACCTCCGGGAAAATCCGACATTGGCCTACTTGGGGTCCTATGGCGTGGAAACGACTTCAACTAGCGACACCAAATCAGTGCAGCCGGTGAGCAGATGAGTCCAGCTTGTCGCACTAGTGGTCACGTGTCGCACGTGCTATTGCACGTGCCGTGTCACGGGGTCAATTTTGGTGCTTAAGTATACTAGCATTGTGAAATGCAAGGAGTGGGGGAAATAGCCGTCAGGCCGTCAGTTTTTGTGATAGGGTCGATCTGAAAACGGGTTTAGGCACAGAATGAAGGGGGCTAAAAAACTGCTATCTCGGATTTTTTGTAAAATGAAAAATTTAAAATTCTGGGGAAATTATATGTTCGAAAGGTGAAATTTCCTAAAATTTTCCCGTTTTTCGAGTTTAGCCGTCCACTGTTCAGAGACGGTGACACCGGCCGGGGTCATCTTTTACATGCTGATGGCCACGTCGATGGGTCATCACGTGGCGTGAACGGTAAAGCTATCAGAGGTCCGGCACGTGCCACGTGGCCACGTGTTTGAGTCGCGTACCTCCCAGATTATCGTGTGTTTGCCGATTTGTGGCCTTATAGCACGAAAACAGCACAAGCCAGGAACACTGAAATAGTGCAATCAGTGAGGGGACAAGTCCTGCTTACACTAACGGCGGTCACGTGGCACACGTGCAAATTTGGGCACCTCCGTTGCGGAGATATTTTATAGTGAAATATTCAAATGAACATAACTTTGTCAGTTTAAGTCCAATTGGGCTAGACTTATGATACGATTTTGTTTAAACTTCCAGGACTTGTTGAGAAAAGACCATAGAACATGTTGTTATGCTTCTTGAAGCTGTGCAAATTCGTTTCTTCTTTTTAACCTCGTTTACAAATGAAAAATTTTAACATGGAAAGTCAATGGGAGCGTCTTTGCTGCTTAATAACTTTTTACGTTAAAGATATATTTAAGTGAAAAGTTTATAGGTTATACAACTTTTGATGCTCTTTACAATGATATATAGAACGTTATTGCACGTTGTGCCGTTTTTGAGAAATTTAGTAAAAAAGCACGAAATAACTCGGTAATTACTGGGCCGATTGCGCTGAAACTTGGCTTGGAGGTAGTCACCTACTAGGCGATCCATTTTCATGTGCCACGGTAGGGGTGCCGCTGCACGTGCGCACGTGCAGGGTGATGCTTCTAGATCTCGTGACCGGCCGGGCCGATTTAGTTCAAATTTGGTACACCGCTAGAGACCGAAAACAGCACAAGCCAGGAATACTGAAATGGTGCAATCAGTGAGGAGACAAGTCCTGCTTACACCACCGGCGATCACGTGGCACACGTGCAAATTTGGGCACCTCCGTTGCGGATATATTTTATAGTGAAATATTCAAATGTACATAACTTTGTCAGTTTAAGTCCGATTGGATTAGAATTTGGTGGGTTGATGAATTGTTAAGCGACATGAACGAATGCGGCACGTTTGTTGCAGTGCGCCACGTTTGTCTCAAAGCGCCATTTTTGCCACAAAGTGCAGAATGTGCGTTATTTTGTCGAAAATTGGACGATTAGGATGCGCTGTAATTAAGCGATGGCTGCTTAAACGGTAGATATGAATGCACCACATTTGCCGCAGGGCGCCATATTTGTCTTAATGCGTCAGTGTTTGCGTTTTGCCTACGGCGGGCGTTTTTGCGGCGGTGTTTGTGTTTTTCGGTGTTTGCGTTTGGCGGCGGGCGGCCGCTTTTGCGTTTTTTGCGGTGTTTTTGTTTGGCGGCGGGCGGCCGTTTTTTGCGGCGTTTTGCGGTTGGCGGCGGGCGGGCGTGCGTTGCGGGCGTTTTTTGCGGCGGTGTTTGCGTTTTTTGCGTTTTTTTTGTGTTTGGCGGCGGGCGGGCGGGCGATGCGGGTGTTTTGCGGTGTTTGCGTTTGGCGGCGGGCGGCCGTTTTAGCGGCGGTTTGCGGCGGGCGGCCGTTTTTTTTGTGGCGTTTTGTAGTTTGCGGCGGGCGGCCGTTTTTTGCGGGGCTTTGCGGTCGCCGGCGGCCGGGCGTTATTGGCGGTCTTGCGGTTTTAGGCGGGCGGCCGCGTTTCGCGGCGTTTTGCCTTTGGCGGCGGGCGATGCGGGCGATTTTTTGTGGCGGTGGTATTTGCGTTTTTTGCGGTGTTTGCGTTTTGCGGCGGACGGGCGTTTTTGCGGCTTTTTTTGCGTTTTTTCTGCGGTTTTGTGCCTGCGGGCGATTGTTTTTTTTGCGGCTTTTGCGTTGCGTTTTGAGCGTGCGTTTTGCGAGTTTTGCGGTTTTGCGTTTTGCGGCGGGCGGTACAGAGGTGCTTGCTCAAACAACCTGCGGTCCCGCGATGCGGAGCCCGGCATCGCAGATGCTGGTGTTTTTCTATTGAAAAACAACCGGAGCGGTCCGTCTCCGGGCTATGTTTTGCAAGTCTGGCAGCGAATCGAGACATTTTGGGTGGGGCCTAAACTTGTGGCTCGATTTTCTTAAAAATTTCAGTGTATGGGCTCCCGCAGGCGATCTACCTGTTGGCACCGGTCGCTACTCGCTTAAAACCTCGTGGCACGTGGCACGTGCGATTCCATTTTCCCCATGTTAAGTCAATGGGGTTTTGGACACTTTTTGCGCCATCGGGAATGGCGGAAAAACGAGCCAAGAAAGGGGTGGTTTTCATCCCAGCATTTTATGGCAAACACGTTTGGGTACACGCTAGTGTGCGCCGTATACCCCTCAGAATTTCGTAACGTGCCTTTGCACGAGGTCAAAGTTGAACTTTTTTCGCTCCCCATGTTAAGTCAATGGGCGTTTTTGCAGAGACATTTTCATTCCCTCATTGTACAAAATTATATGATACGATTTTGTTTAAACTGTCAGGACCTGTTGAGAAACGACCATAGAACATGTTGTTATGCTTCGTTAAGCTGTCAGAATTCGTTTGGTCTTTTTAAGCTCGTTAAAAATTGAAAATTTTTAACATGGAAAGTCAATGGGAGCGTCTTTGGTGCTTAATAACTTTTTACCGTTGAGATATATTTAAGTGAAAAGTTGATAGGTTATACAACTTTTGATGCTCTTTCCAATGATATATAGAACGTTATTGCACGTTGTGCCGTTTTTGAGGAATTTGGTAAAAAAGCACGACTTTACCGAGATTTGAGCTCAGACCTATACATGGTCTTGGCTCAGACAGTATACGAACAGGTGACAGGGATACCTCCCATTGAAGGATGCGATTTAATACTAAACATTAGCAGCCGGCCGCCGTGGGGACGTTTTTGTACGACTAATATCTCCGCAGCCACTGGACCAATACACTTGCGGTTTTTTGAGTGGGGTAGCGTATACCCTTCTTAGAAGTATTTTACTATGGATGATGCATGCGGGTGACCCCTTTTGCACGTGACACGTGTAATACGGAGAGGTGTCAGTTTTGTAATAAGTGCAATAACTCGGCAATTACTGGGCCGATTGCGCTGAAACTTGGCATGGAGGTAGTCACCTACCAGGCGATCCATTTTCATGTGCCACGGTAGGGGTGCCGGTGCACGTGCGCACGTGCAGGGTGACGCTTCCAGATCTCGTGACCGGCCGGGCCGATTGAGTTCAAATTTGGCACACCGCCAGAGACTGCGTAGTAGGGTGCCTTGCACAGATCAGTTGGGTCCCAGGTTGCACGTGCGCACGTGCAGGGTGACGCTTCCAGATCTCAGGAACGGCCGGGCCGATTGCATTCAAATTTGGCACACCTTTAGAGACCGATCAGTAGGGTGCCGTGCGCATGTCAGTTAGTATGTATTTTCATGTGTCACGGATGGGGTGCAGCTGCACGTGCGCACGTGCAGGGTGACACTTTCAGATCTCGAGAACGGCCGGGCCGATTGAGCTCAAATTTGGTACACCTCTAGAGACCGGCCAATAGGGTGCCGTATTACGAATACCCGTCACGACCCCTAGCGGTTGACCTGACTTGACCTGACTCAAATTTGGCACACCGCTATAGACCGGCGAATAGGGTGCCGTGCACGTCAGTTTGTAGCACACCCACCCCGGTCTGCATGTGCAATGCTCGTAGCACACCGACTGCGGTCTGCACGTGCAAGGCTCATTCTCTCGTTTGGTGGCGGGCGTTTTTGCTGCGTTTACAAAGGTGCTTGCTCAAACAACCTGCGGTCCCGCGATGCGGAGCCCGGCATCGCAGATGCCGGTAACCGCAGGTTGTTTGAAAAGACAAACACTATTCGTTAGAATTGTGTTTTTAACCGCAGGTTGTTTGAAAAGACAAACACTATTCGTTAGAATTGTGTTTTTCTATTGAAAAACAACCGGAGCGGTCGTTCTCCGGGCTATGTTTTGCAAGTCTGGCAGCGAATCAGTACAACTTGATTGGGGCCTAGACGAAATGTACAATCGTCGTAAAAAGTTCAGTGTATGGGCTCCCGGAGGCGATCTACCTGATGGCAACGGTCGCTACTCGCTTAATACCTCGTGGCACGTGGCACGTGCGATTCCATTTTCCCCGTGTTAAGTCAATGGGGTTTTGGACACTTTTTGCGCGATCGCAAATGGCGGAAAAACGAGCCAAGAAAGGGGTGGTTTTCATCCCAGCATTTTATGGCAAACACGTTTGGGTACACGCTAGTGTGCGCTGTATACCCCTCAGAATCTCGGAACGTGTCTTTGCACGAGGTCAAAGTTGGAATTTTGCTGTGTCCCATGTTAAGTCAATGGACGGCGATGTCGAGACTTTGCAGAGACATTTTCATTCGATCTTTGTACAAAATTTTAGAGATAGATTTCGCCCAAACTCTTATATCTTGTAGAGGAAAGAGCATAGTACTTGCTGGTATGCTTCGTTAAGGTGGCAAAACTCATTTTTTCTTTTAAAGTTAATTTGAAATTTAAAATTTTTAACATGGAAAGTCAATGGGAGCGTCTTTATTCCTCTATAACTTTTATCTTTAGTAAGATATATAGGTGAAAAGTTAATATGATATACAACTTTTGATGCTCTTTCCACTGATGCATAGGACGTCACTGCACGATGTGCCGTTTTTAAGAAAAGCTGTAAAAAATCAGGGCTCGACTGTGACTTGAACCCAACCACATTAGAGTATACGAACAGGTGACGGCGATACCTCCCGTGTGCGGATGCGACACTGATTATTGCTAAATATTAGCAGTAGGCCGCCTTGGGGGCGCCTTGCAAAGCTTCTATCTCCACAACTACTTGACCAATTCACTCGCGGTCTTTTGTGTGGGATAGCTTCTTCCTTTCTTACACGTAGTGTGCTATTCTCGATGCGTATGGGTGACCCCTAATGCACGTGCCACGTGCAAAACGATGAGAAGTCAGTTCAGTAACAAGTCTAATAACTCTGTAGTTAGTTTGCCGATTGCGCTGGTACTTTGCATGGATGTTGGCACGCACCCGGCAATGCATTTCCATGTGTCACTGTTGGGGTGCCGCTGCACGTGCGCACGGGCAGGGTGACGCTTCCAGATCTCGAGAACGGCTGGGCCGATTGTGATCAAACTTGGCACACCGCTAGAGGCTGGTTAGAAGGGTGCCGTGCACAAGTCAGATGGGACCCGTTATGCACGTGCGCACGTGCAGGCTGACGCTTCCAGATCTCAAGAACGGCTGGGCCGACTGTGCTCAAAATTGGCATACCGCTAGAGACTGGTTAGTAGTGTGCCGTGCACAAGTCAGTTAGTATGTATTTTCATGTGCCACGGTTGGGGTGCAGCTGCACGTGCGCACGGGTAGGGGTCGTTTCCCGATCTTGGAAACGGCTGGGCCGATTCAGATTAAATTTGGTACATCGCTAGAAACCGGCGAATAGAGTGCCGTGCACAAGTCAATTGGGACCCAGGTTGCACGTGCGCACGTGCAGGGTATCACTTCCAGATCTCGAAAACGGCCGGGTCGATTGCACTCAAATTTGGCACACCGCTATAGACCGACGAATAGGGTGCCGTGCACGTCAGTCCGTAGCACACCGACTCCGGTCTGCACGTGCAAGGCTCATCCTCTCGTTTGGTGGCGGGCGTTTTTGCTGCGTTTACAAAGGTGCTTGCTCAAACAACCTGCGGTCCCGCGATGCGGAGCCCGGCATCGCAGATGCCGGTCTATTGAAAAACAACCGGAGCGGTCCTTCTCCGGGCTATGTTTTGCAAGTCTGGCCGCGAATTGGGGCAACTTGACGGGGGCCTAGACGAATCGCTCGATTTCCGTAAAAAGTTCAGGGTATGGGCTCCCGGAGGCGATCTACCTGATGGCACCGGTCGCTACTCGCTTAAAACCTCGTGGCACGTGGCACGTGCGATTCCATTTTCCCCATGTTAAGTCAACGGGGTTTCGGACACTTTTTGCGCGATCGCCAATAGCGGGAAAACGAGCCAAGGAAGAGGTGATTTTCTTCCACGCATTTTATGGCAAACACGTTCTGGTACACGCCAGTGTGCGCCGTATACCCGTCAGAATTCGTTAACTTGAGTTGCACGAGTTTGAAGTTGAACTTTTTTCGCTCCCCATGTTAAGTCAATGGGCGTTTTTGCAGAGACATTTTCATTCGCTCATTGTACAAAATTATATGATACGATTTTGCTTTAACTTTCAGGACTTGTTGAGAAAAGACCACAGAACATGTTGTTATGCTTCGTTAAGCTGTCAGAATTCGTTTGCTCTTTTGAAGCTCGTTTAAAAATGAAAAATTTTAACATGGAAAGTCAATGGGAGCGTCTTTGCTGCTTAATAACTTTTTACGTTTAAGATATGTTTAAGTCAAAAGTTGATATTGTATACAACTTTTGATGCTCTTTCCAATGATATATACAAAGTTATTGCACGTGCTGCCGTTTTTGAGAAATATAGTAAAAAAGCACGACATTACCGAGATTTGAGCTCAGACCTATATCGTTACGGTGTCAGGCGGACACGAGGACAGGTGGCGCCGCCGCCGCCCGCATAGCGGCGGGAATGTGAACTAACCTGTTTACCATCTATGGTATGGTACCATCGGGGGACCGGCCGCCGTCGGCACCATTTCCGGACTTTGCATCGCAATAAAAGGCTTATTTACAATTGAAAATGGACTAGCGAGAGTCGTTATGGAATCAGAATTTGATGCTCTACAAAACTAGGCTATTTTCATTGTGATGGCATCACAGACTACACCGCTAACCCCAATAAAGCAGATTTATGTCGCGTCATCGATGATTACATATAATGTTTCTTTGATATATATGTAGTCGGGTCTTTCAGCTGCGTCCCTCCCCTCCCTCGCCGCGCTGGCGGGTCGGCCATCCGCGGCTTGCCGCCCGCCGGCTGCTGGCCGGTCAGCTGGCCGGTCAGCTGGTCGCCCGCGGCTGTCGGTGCAGTGCGGGATGCCTACTTGCGGGGGGCCGTCGTGGCGGCGGCCCGGGTGGACTGGGCGAGCAGTGAGTTGGGGAGCGCTGCGCTGTCTGGTGCTCTAGTTTGTATTGCGCTCGCATGATACGGCTTGAGCCAATACAGAGTGAACTGATTGAGCTGAGCAAGTCTTTATATACATTGAAAAGTAAAGCACTTTTTACTGCATCTACGGTGAGATGCTAGAGAAAATTTATGGCGTACCTAATGGTACCGATTACTTAACAATTAAGTGAATCATTTCGTCGCTAAACTCTCGTAAATTCGTATGTCCGCCTCACTATGGAGTTTGGACCGTAACGTACGGCCTTTGCTCAGACAGTATACGAACAGGTGACGGGGATACCTCCCATAGAAGGATGCGACACGATTTTACTGCTAAATAGCGGCCGGCCGCCGTGGGGAGTCTGGGGACGTTTTTGTACGACTTATATCTCGGCAACCACTGGGCTGATACACTTACGTTTTTTTGTGTGGGGTAGTTTTTTCCCTTCTTTCATATAGTGTGCTACTCTCGATGCATATGGGTGACCCCTAACGCACGTTCCACGTGCAAAGCCAAGAGGTGCCTGTTTTGTAATAAGCGCAATAGCTCGGCAATTACTGGGTTTGCGGCGGGCGGCCGTTTTTTGCGGCGTTTTGTAGTTTGCGGCGGGCGGCCGTTTTTGCGGGGTTTTGCGGTCGCCGGCGGCCGGGCGTTATTGGCGGTGTTGCGGTTTTAGGCGGGCGGCCGCGTTTCGCGGCGTTTTGCCTTTGGCGGCGGGCGATGCGGGCGATTTTTTGTGGCGGCGGTATTTGCGTTTTTTGCGGTGTTTGCGTTTTGCGGCGGATGGGCGTTTTTGCGGCTTTTTTTGCGTTTTTTTTTTCTGCGGTTTTGTGCCTGCGGGCGATTGTTTTTTTGCGGCTTTTGCGTTGCGTTTTGAGCGTGCGTTTTGCGAGTTTTGCAGTTTTGCGTTTTGCGGCGGGCGGTATTTACAAAGGTGCTTGCTCAAACAACCTGCGGTCCCGCGATGCGGAGCCCGGCATCGCAGATGCCGCGTAACCGCAGGTTGTTTGAAAAGACAAACACTAACCGCAGGTTGTTTGAAAAGACAAACACTATTCGTTAGAATTGTGTTTTTCTATTGAAAAACAACCGGAGCGGTCGTTCTCCGGGCTATGTTTTGCAAGTCTGGCCGCGAATCAGTACAACTTGGGTGGGGCCTACAGTTTTGCGTCTAGGATCGTAAAAATTTCAGGGTATAGGCTTTTGCAGGTGATCTACCTGATGGTACCGGTCGCTACTCGCAACAAAAATCATTGCGCGTGCCACGTGCAATTGCATTTTCCCCATGTTAAGTCAACGGGGTTTTGGACACTTTTTGCGCGATCGCCAATAGCGGGAAAAATCGCAGGTCAAGGTATGGTTTGCTGCACACCATTTTATGGCCGACACGTTCAGGTACACGCCCCCGTGTACCGTATACCCGTAAGAAGTCGATATTTTTTGTAGTACGACTTTGAAGTTGAACTTTTTTCGCTCCCCATGTAAAGGCAATGGGCGTTTTTGCAGAGACATTTTTATTCGCTCATTGTACAAAATAATATGATACGATTTTGTTTAAACTTTCAGGACCTGTTGAGAAGAGACCATAGAACATGTTGTTATGCTTCGTTAAGCTGTCAGAATTCGTTTGTACTTTTTAAGCTCGTTTAAAAATGAATTTTTTTAACATGGAATGTCAATGGGAGCGTCTTTGGTGCTTAATAACTTTGTACGTTGAAGATATATTTAAGTGAAAAGTTGATAGGATATACAACTTTTGATGCTCTTTCCAATGACATATAGACCGCTATTGCACGTTTTGCCGTTTTTGAGAAATTAAGTAAAAAAGCACGACTCTATCGAGATTTGAGCTCAGACCTATATATGGTCCAGGCTCAGACAACATACGAACAGGTGACGGGGATACCTCCCATAGAAGGATGCGATTAAATGCTAAATATTAGCGGCCGGCCGCCGTGGGGACGTTTTTGCAGGAGTTATATCTCCGCAACCACTGGACCGATTCACTTGCGGTTTTTTGTGTGGGGTAGGGTATACCCTTCTTACAAGCAGTTTACTATGCACGATGCATGCGGGTGACCCCCACTGCACGTGACACGTGTAAAACGGAGAGGTGTCACTTTTGTTGTAATGACAATACCACGGTAATTCCTGGGGAGATTCTGCTGAAACCACACAAGGATGGAGGCACCCGCCGGACCATGCCTTTCCATGTGCTACGGTTGGGGTGCAACTGCACGTGCGCACGTGCAGGGTGACGCTTCCAGATCTCGAGAACGGCCGGGCCGATTGTGCTCAGATTTGGCACACCGCTAGAGACCGCGCAGTAGGGTGCCTTGCACAGGTCAGCTGGGCCCCAGGTTGCACGTGCGCACGTGCAGGGTGACGCTTCCAGTTCTCAGGAACGGCTGGGCCGATTGCATTCAGATTCGGCACACCTTTAGAGACCGGTTAGTAGGGTGCTGTGCACAAGTCAGTTAGTTTGTATTTCCGTGTGTCACGGTTGGGGTGCAACTGCACGTGCGGCCGTGTAGGGGTCCCTTCCAGATCTTGAAAATGGCAGGGCCGATTTAGCTTAAATTCGGTACACTTCTAGAAACCGGCAACTAGGGTGCCGTGCACAACACGATTGGGACCCAACTTGCACGTGCGCAGGTGAAGGGTGCCGCTTCAAGATCTCGAAAATGGCCGGGCCGATTACACTCAAATTTGGCGCACCACTATAGACCGGCGAATAGGGTGCCGTGCTTGTCAGTTTGTAGCACACCCACTCCGGTCTGCACGTGCAATGCTCGTTCTCTCGTTTGGCGGCGGGCGTTTTTGCTGCGTTCAATGGTGAGTGGGTCACAGAGGTGCTTGCTCAAACAACCTGCGGTCCCGCGATGCGGAGCCCGGCATCGCAGATGCTATTCGTTAGAATTGTGTTTTTCTATTGAAAAACAACCGGAGCGGTCCGTCTCCGGGCTATGTTTTGCAAGTCTGGCAGCGAATCGAGACATCTTGATTGGGGCCTAAACTTGTGGCTCGATTTTCGTAAAAATTTCAGTGTATGGGCTCCCGCAGGCGATCTACCTGATGGCATCGGTCGCTACTCGCTTAAAACCTCGTGGCACGTGGCACGTGCGATTCCATTTTCCCCATGTTAAGTCAACGGAGTTTTGGACACTTTTTGCGCGATCGCCAATGGCGGGAAAACGAGCCAAGGAAGAGGTGGTTTTCTTCCCAGCATTTTATGGTAAACACGTTCAGGTACACGCTAGTGTGCGCCGTATACCCCTCAGAACTTCGTAACGTGTCTTTGCACGAGGTCAAAGTTGAACTTTTTTCGCTCCCCATGTTAAGTCAATGGGCGTTTTTGCAGAGACTTTTTCATTCGCTCATTGTACAAAATTATATGATACGATTTTGTTTAAACTTTCAGGACTTGTTGAGAAAAGACCATAGAACATGTTGTTATGCTTTGTTAAGCTGTCAAAATTCGTTTGTTCTTTTTAAGCTCGTTTAAAATTGAAAATTTTTAACATGGAAAGTCAATGGGAGAGTCTTTGGTGCTTAATAACTTTGTACGTTGAACATATATTTAAGTGAAAAGTTGATAGGATATACAACTTTTCATGCTCTTTCCAATGATATATAGAGCGTTATTGCACGTTGTGCCGTTTTTGAGAAATTTAGTAAAAAAGCACGACATTACCGAGATTTGAGCTCACACCTATATATGGTCTTGGCTCAGACAGTATACGAACAGGTGACGGAGATACCTCCCATTGAAGGATGCGATTTAATGCTAAATATTAGCGTTTGGCCTCCGTGGGGACGTTTTCGTACGACTCATATCTCCGCAAGCAGGGGACCGATACACTTGCGGTTTTTTGTTTAGGGTAGCGTATACCCTTCTTAGAAGTATTTACTATGGATGATGCATCCGGGTGACCCCTACTGCACGTGACACGTGTAAAACGGAGAGGTGTCACTTTTGTTGTAATGACAATAACACGGTAATTACTTGGCTGATTGCACTGAAACTACACAAGGATGTAGGCACCCGCCGGACCATGCATTTCCATGTGCTACGGCTGGGGTGCAACTGCACGTGCGCACGTGCAGGGTGACGCTTCCAGATCTCGAGAACGGCTGGGCCGATTGTGATCAAACTTGGCACACCATTAGGGATCGGCGAGTAGGGTGCCGAGAAATTTAGTAAAAAAGCACGACATTACCGAGATTTGAGCTCAGACCTATATATGGTCTTGGCTCAGACAGTATACGAACAGGTGACGGGGATACCACCCATTGAAGGATGCGATTTAATGCTAAATATTAGCGGCCGGCCGCCGTGGGAACGTTTTTGCATGAGTTATATCTCCGCAACTAGGGGACCGATACACTTGCGGTTTTTTGTGTGGGGTAGCGTATACCCTTCTTAGAAGTATTTTACTATGGACGATGCATGCGGGTGACCCCTACTGCACGTGACACGTGTAATACGGAGAGGTGTCAGTTTTGTAATAAGTGCAATAACTCGGCAATTACTGGGCCGATTGCGCTGAAATTTGGCATGGAGGTAGTCACCTACCAGGCGATCCATTTTCATGTGCCACGGTAGGGGTGCAACTGTACGTGCGCACGTGCAGGGTGACGCTTCGAGATCTCGAGAACGGCCCGGCCGATTGAGTTCAAATTTGGTACACCGCTAGAGACCGAAAACAGCACAAGCCAGGAATACTGAAATGGTGCAATCAGTGAGGAGACAAGTCCTGCTTACACCACCGGCGATCACGTGGCACACGTGCAAATTTGGGCACCTCCGTTGCGGATATATTTTATAGTGAAATATTCAAATGTACATAACTTTGTCAGTTTAAGTCCGATTGGACTAGAATTTGGTGGGTTGATGAATTGTTAAGCGACATGAACGAATGCGGCACGTTTGTTGCAGTGCGCCACGTTTGTCTCAAAGCGCCATTTTTGCCACAAAGTGCAGAATGTGCGTTATTTTGTCGAAAATTGGACGATTAGGATGCGCTGTAATTAAGCGATGGCTGCTTAAACGGTAGATATGAATGCACCACATTTGCCGCAGGGCGCCATATTTGTCTTAATGCGTCAGTGTTTGCGTTTTGCCTACGGCGGGCGTTTTTGCGGCGGTGTTTGTGTTTTTTCGGTGTTTGCGTTTGGCGGCGGGCGGCCGTTTTTGCGTTTTTTGCGGTGTTTTTGTTTGGCGGCGGGCGGCCGTTTTTTGCGGCGTTTTGCGGTTGGCGGCGGGCGGGCGTGCGTTGCGGGCGTTTTTTTTGCGGCGGTGTTTGCGTTTTTTGCGTTTTTTTTGTGTTTGGCGGCGGGCGGGCGGGCGATGCGGGTGTTTTGCGGTGTTTGCGTTTGGCGGCGGGCGGCCGTTTTAGCGGCGGTTTGCGGCGGGCGGCCGTTTTTTTTGCGGCGTTTTGTAGTTTGCGGCGGGCGGCCGTTTTTTGCGGGGTTTTGCGGTCGCCGGCGGCCGGTCGTTATTGGCGGTGTTGCGGTTTTAGGCGGGCGGCCGCGTTTCGCGGCGTTTTGCCTTTGGCGGCGGGCGATGCGGGCGATTTTTTTGTGGCGGTGGTATTTGCGTTTTTGCGGTGTTTGCGTTTTGCGGCGGACGGGCGTTTTTGCGGCTTTTTTGTGTTTTTTTTTCTGCGGTTTTGTGCCTGCGGGCGATTGTTTTTTTTGCGGCTTTTGCGTTGCGTTTTGAGCGTGCGTTTTGCGAGTTTTGCGGTTTTGCGTTTTGCGGCGGGCGGTACAGAGGTGCTTGCTCAAACAACCTGCGGTCCCGCGATGCGGAGCCCAGCATCGCAGATGCTGGTAACCGCAGGTTGTTTGAAAAGACAAACACTATTCGTTAGAATTGTGTTTTTCTATTGAAAAACAACCGGAGCGGTCCTTCTCCGGTAACCGCAGGTTGTTTGAAAAGACAAACACTATTCGTTAGAATTGTGTTTTTCTATTGAAAAACAACCGGAGCGGTCGTTCTCCGGGCTATGTTTGCAAAGTTGGCCTGAGATTGGGGCAACTTGATTGGGGCCTAGACGAATCGCTCAATCTTCGTAAAAATTTCAGTGTATGGGCTCCCGCAGGCGATCTACCTGATGGCACCGGTCGCTACTCGCTTAAAACCTCGTGGCACGTGGCACGTGCGATTCCATTTTCCCCATGTTAAGTCAATGGGGTTTTGAACACTTTTTGCGCGATCGCGAATAGCGGAAAAAATCGCGGAACAAGGTATGGTTTGCTGCACACCATTTTATGACCGACACGTTCAGGTACACGCCCGTGTGCGCCGTATACCCGTCAGAATTCGTTAACTTGAGATGCACGAGTTTGAAGTTGAACTTTTTTCGCTCCCCATGTTAAGTCAATGGGCGTTTTTGCAGAGACATTTTCATTCGCTCACTGTGCAAAATTATATGATACGATTTTGTTTAAACCTTCAGGACTTGTTGAGAAAGTACCATAGAACTTGTTGTTATGCTTTGTTAAGCTGTCAGAATTCGTTTGCTCTTTTTATGCTCGTTTAAAATGGAAAAATTTTAACATGGAAAGTCAATGGGGGCGTCTTTGGTGCTTAATAACTTTGTACGTTGAAGATATATTTAAGTGAAAAGTTGATAGGATATACCACTTTTGATGCTCTTTCCAATGACATATAGAACGTTATTGCACGTTGTGCCGTTTTTGAGAAATTTAGTAAAAAAGCACGACATTACCGAGATTTGAGCTCACAACTATATATGGTCTTGGCTCAGACAGTATACGAACAGGTGACGGGGATACCTCCCATTGAAGGATGCGAGTTAATGCTGAATATTAGCGGCCGGCCTCCGTGGGGACGTTTTTGTACGACTTATATCTCCGCAAACAGGGGACCGATACACTTGCGGTTTTTTGTGTGGGCGTAGCGTATACCCTTCTTAGAAGTATTTACTATGGATGATGCATGCCGGTGACTCCTACTGCACGTGACACGTGTAAAACGGAGAGGTGTCACTTTTGTTGTAATGACAATAACACGGCAATTACTTGGCTGATTGCACTGAAACTAAACAAGGATGTAGGCACCCGCCGGACCATGCCTTTCCATGTGCTACGGTTGGGGTGCAACTGCACGTGCGCACGTGCAGAGTGACGCTTCCAGATCTCGAGAACGGCCGGACCGATTGTGCTGAGATTTTGCACGCCGCTAGAGACCGCGTAGTAGGGTGCCTTGCACAGGTTAGTTGGGCCCCAGGTTGCACGTGCGCACGTGCAGGGTGACGCTTCCAGATCTCAGGAACGGCTGGACCGATTGCACTCAAATTTGGCACACCTCTAGAGACTGGTTAGTAGGGTGCCGTGCACAAGTCAGTAAGTATGTATTTTCATGTGCCATGGATGGGGTGCAGCTGCACGTGCGCACGTGTAGGGGTCGTTTCCAGATATTGGAAACGGGTGGGCCGATTAAGATTAAATTTGGTACATCGCTAGAAACCGGCGAATAGAGTGCCATGCACAAGTCAATTGGGACCCAGGCTGCACGTGCGCACGTGCAGGGTGTCGCTTACAGATCTGGAAAACGGCCGGGTCGATTGCACTCAAATTTTGCACACCGCTATAGACCGGCGAATAGGGTGCCGTGCACGTCAGTCCGTAACCGCACACCGAATCCGGTCTGCACATGCAAGGCTCGTCCTCTCGTTTGGCGGCGGGCGTTTTTGCTGCGTAACCGCAGGTTGTTTGAAAAGACAAACACTATTCGTTAACCGCAGGTTGTTTGAAAAGACAAACACTATTCGTTAGAATTGTGTTTTTCTATTGAAAAACAACCGGAGCGGTCCTTCTCCGGGCTATGTTTTGCAAGTCTGGCAGCGAATTGGGGCAACTTGGGTGGGGCCTAGACGAATCGCTCAATCTTCGTAAAAATTTCAGGGTATGGGCTCCCGGGGGCGATCTACCTGGTGGCACCGGTCGCTACTCGCTTAAAACCTCGTGGCACGTGGCACGTGCGATTCCATTTTCCCCGTGTTAAGTCAACGGGGTTTTGGACACTTTTTGCGCGATCGCCAATGGCGGGGAAAACGAGCCAAGAAGGAGGTGGTTTTCTTCCCAGCATTTTATGGCAAACACGTTCTGGTACACGCCAGTGTGCGCCGTATACCCGTCAGAATTCGTTAACTTGAGTTGCACGAGTTTGAAGTTGAACTTTTTTCGCTCCCCATGTTAAGTCAATGGGCGTTTTTGCAGAGACTTTTTCATTCGCTCATTGTACAAAATTATATGATACGATTTTGTTTAAACTTTCAGGACTTGTTGAGAAAAGACCATAGAACATGTTGTTATGCTTCGTTAAGCTGTGCAAATTCGTTTGTTGTCTTTAGGCTTCTTTAAAAATGAAAAATTTTAACATGGAAAGTCAATGGGAGCGTCTTTGGTGCTTAATAACTTTGTACCTTGAAGACATATTCAAGTGAAAAGTTTATAGGTTATACAACTTTTGATGCTCTTTCCAATGATATACAGAGCGTTATTGCACGTTGTGCCGTTTTTGAGAAATTTAGTAAAAAAGCACGACATTACCGAGATTTGAGCTCAGACCTATATCGTTACGGTGTCAGGCGGACACGAGGACAGGTGGCGCCGCCGCCGCCCGCATATTGGCGGGAGCGGTCACGTGGCACACGTGCAAATTTGGGCACCTCCGTTGCGGAGATATTTTATAGTGAAATATTCAAATGAACATAACTTTGTCAGTTTAAGTCCAATTGGGCTAGACTTATGATACGATTTTGTTTAAACTTCCAGGACTTGTTGAGAAAAGACCATAGAACATGTTGTTATGCTTCTTGAAGCTGTGCAAATTCGTTTCTTCTTTTTAACCTCGTTTACAAATGAAAAATTTTAACATGGAAAGTCAATGGGAGCGTCTTTGCTGCTTAATAACTTTTTACGTTAAAGATATATTTAAGTGAAAAGTTTATAGGTTATACAACTTTTGATGCTCTTTACAATGATATATAGAACGTTATTGCACGTTGTGCCGTTTTTGAGAAATTTAGTAAAAAAGCACGAAATAACTCGGTAATTACTGGGCCGATTGCGCTGAAACTTGGCTTGGAGGTAGTCACCTACTAGGCGATCCATTTTCATGTGCCACGGTAGGGGTGCCGCTGCACGTGCGCACGTGCAGGGTGATGCTTCCAGATCTCGTGACCGGCCGGGCCGATTTAGTTCAAATTTGGTACACCGCTAGAGACCGAAAACAGCACAAGCCAGGAATACTGAAATGGTGCAATCAGTGAGGAGACAAGTCCTGCTTACACCACCGGCGATCACGTGGCACACGTGCAAATTTGGGCACCTCCGTTGCGGATATATTTTATAGTGAAATATTCAAATGTACATAACTTTGTCAGTTTAAGTCCGATTGGATTAGAATTTGGTGGGTTGATGAATTGTTAAGCGACATGAACGAATGCGGCACGTTTGTTGCAGTGCGCCACGTTTGTCTCAAAGCGCCATTTTTGCCACAAAGTGCAGAATGTGCGTTATTTTGTCGAAAATTGGACGATTAGGATGCGCTGTAATTAAGCGATGGCTGCTTAAACGGTAGATATGAATGCACCACATTTGCCGCAGGGCGCCATATTTGTCTTAATGCGTCAGTGTTTGCGTTTTGCCTACGGCGGGCGTTTTTGCGGCGGTGTTTGTGTTTTTTCGGTGTTTGCGTTTGGCGGCGGGCGGCCGTTTTTTGCGGCGTTTTGCGGTTGGCGGCGGGCGGGCGTGCGTTGCGGGCGTTTTTTGCGGCGGTGTTTGCGTTTTTTGCGTTTTTTTTGTGTTTGGCGGCGGGCGGGCGGGCGATGCGGGTGTTTTGCGGTGTTTGCGTTTGGCGGCGGGCGGCCGTTTTAGCGGCGGTTTGCGGCGGGCGGCCGTTTTTTTTGTGGCGTTTTGTAGTTTGCGGCGGGCGGCCGTTTTTTGCGGGGCTTTGCGGTCGCCGGCGGCCGGGCGTTATTGGCGGTCTTGCGGTTTTAGGCGGGCGGCCGCGTTTCGCGGCGTTTTGCCTTTGGCGGCGGGCGATGCGGGCGATTTTTTGTGGCGGTGGTATTTGCGTTTTTTGCGGTGTTTGCGTTTTGCGGCGGACGGGCGTTTTTGCGGCTTTTTTTGCGTTTTTTCTGCGGTTTTGTGCCTGCGGGCGATTGTTTTTTTTTGCGGCTTTTGCGTTGCGTTTTGAGCGTGCGTTTTGCGAGTTTTGCGGTTTTGCGTTTTGCGGCGGGCGGTAACCGCAGGTTGTTTGAAAAGACAAACACTATTCGTTAGAATTGTGTTTTTCTATTGAAAAACAACCGGAGTAACCGCAGGTTGTTTGAAAAGACAAACACTATTCGTTAGAATTGTGTTTTTCTATTGAAAGGTTGTTTGAAAAGACAAACACTATTCGTTAGAATTGTGTTTTTCTATTGAAAAACAACCGGAGCGGTCCTTCTCCGGGCTATGTTTTGCAAGTTGGCCTGAGATTGGGGCAACTTGACTCCAGCCTAAACGTGCATTGCGATTTTCGTAAAAATTTCAGAGTATGGGCTCTCGCAGGCGATCTACCTGATGGCATCGGTCGCTACTCGCTTAAAACCTCGTGGCACGTGGCACGTGCGATTCCATTTTTCCCATAGTAAGTCAATGGGGGTTTGGGACACTTTTTGCGCGATCGCGAATAGCGGAAAAAATCGCCGATCAAGGTATGGTTTGCTGCACACCATTTTATGGCCGACACATTCAGGTACACGCCCATGTGCGCCGTCTACCCGTAAGAAGTCGATATTTTTGTAGTACGACTTTGAAGTTCGAGTTTTTTTGCTCCCCATGTTAAGTCTATGGACGTTTTTGCAGAGACATTTTCATTCGTTCATTGTACAAAATTATATGATACGATTTTGTTTAAACTTCCAGGACTTGTTGAAAAAAGACCATAGAACATGTTGCTATGCTTCTTTAAGCTGTGCAAATTCGTTTGTTCTTTTTAAGCTCGTTTAAAAATGAAAAATTTTAACATGGAAAGTCAATGGGAGCGTCTTTGTTGCTTAATAACTTTTTACAGTTGAGACATATTTAAGTGAAAAGTTGATAGGTTATACAACTTTTGATGCTCTTTCCAATGATATATAAAACGTTATTGCACGTTGTGCCGTTTTTGAGGAATTTGGTAAAAAAGCACGACTTTACCGAGATTTGAGCTCAGACCTATGTATGGTCTTGGCTCAGACAGTATACGAACAGGTGACAGGGATACCTCCCATTGAAGGATGCGATTTAATACTAAACATTAGCAGCCGGCTACCTTGGGGACGTTTTTGTACGACTTATATCTCCGCAGCCACTGGACCAATACACTTGCGGTTTTTTGCGTGGGGTAGCGTATACCCTTCTTAGAAGTATTTTACTATGGACGATGCATGCGGGTAACCCCTACTGCACGTGACACGTGTATTACGGAGAGGTGTCAGTTTTGTAATAAGTGCAATAACTCGGTAATTACTGGGCCGATTGCGCTGAAACTTGGCATGGAGGTAGTCACCTACCAGGCGATCCATTTTCATGTGCCACGGTAGGGGTGCCGCTGCACGTGCGCACGTGCAGGGTGACGCTTCCAGATCTCGTGACCGGCCGGGCCGATTGAGTTCAAATTTTGCACACCGCCAGAGACCGCGTAGTAGGGTGCATTGCACAGATCAGTTGGGTCCCAGGTTGCACGTGCGCACGTGCAGGGTGACGCTTCCAGATCTCAGGAACGGCCGGGCCGATTGCATTCAAATTTGGCACAGTTTTAGACACCGATCAGTAGGGTGCCGTGCGCAAGTCAGTTAGTATGTATATTCATGTGTCACGGTTGGGATGCAGCTGCATAACCGCAGGTTGTTTGAAAAGACAAACACTATTCGTTAGAATTGTGTTTTTCTATTGAAAAACAACCGGAGCAGTCGTTCACCGGGCTATGTTTTCCATACTTGGCAGCGAATTGGGGCACATTGATTCCAGCCCAAACTACTGCAACGATTTTCGTAAAAATTTCAGGGTATAGATTTTCGGAGGCGATCTAGCTGATGGCACCGGTCGCTACTCGCTCAGAATTCTTTTGCGCGTGGCACGTGCGTTTCCATTTTCCCCATGTTAAGTCAATGGGGGTTTGGGGGTCTTTTTGCGCCATCGGGAATGGCGGAAAAACGAGCCAAGAAAGGGGTGATTTTCATCCCAGCATTTTATGGCAAACACGTTCCGGTACACGCCAGTGTGCGCCGTATACCCGTCAGAATCTCGGAACGTTTCTTTGCACGAGGTCAAAGTTGGAATTTCGCTGTGTCCCATGTTAAGTGAATGGAGAGTTTTGCAGCGATATTTTCATTCGCGCATTGTAAAAAATTATGTGTCACGATTTCGTTCAAACTTTCGAGAGATGCTGAGAAAGGAACATAGAATATGCTGTTTTGCTTCGTTAAGCTGTGCAAAATCGTTTTTTCTAATAAAGTTCGTTTGAAAATGGAAATTTTTAACATGGAAAGTCAATGGGAGCGTCTTTATTCCTCTATAACTTTTATCGTTAGTAATATATATAGGTGAAAAGTTAATATAATATACAACATTTGATGCTCTTTCCACTGATGCATTGAACGTCACTGCACGATGTGCCGTTTTTAAGAAAAGCTGTAAAAAAAATCAGGGCTCGACTGTGACTTGAACCCAACCACATTAGAGTATACGAACAGGTGACGGGGATACCTCCCGTGTGCGGATGCGACACTGATTATTGCTAAATATTAGCAGTCGGCCGCCGTGGGGGCGCCTTGCAAAGCTTCTATCTCCACAACTGCTTGACTGATTCACTCGCGGTCTTTTGTGCGGGATAGCTCCTTCCTTTCTTACACGTAGTGTGCTATTCTCGATGCGTATGGGTGACCCCTAATGCACGTGCCACGTGCAAAACGATAAGGTGTCAGTTCGGTAACAAGTCTAATAACTCTGTAGTTATTTTGCCGATTGCGCTGATACTTGGCATGGATGTAGGCAACCGCCGGGCAATGCATTCCCATGTGTCACGGTTGGGGTGCAGCTGCACGTGCGCACGGGCAGGGTGACGATTCCAGATCTCGAGAACGGCTGGGCCGATTGTGATCAAAGTTGGCACACCGTTAGGGATCGGCGAGTAGGGTGCCGTGCACAAGTCAGATGGAACCCATTTGGCACGTGCGCACGTGCAGGCTGACGCTTCCAGATCTCAAGAACGGCTGGGCCAACTGTGCTCAAATTTGGCATACCGCTTGATACCGATCAGTAGGGCGCCGTCCACCAGTCATTTAGTATGTATTTCCATGCGCCACGATTGGGGTGCAACTGCACGTGCGCACGTGCAGGGCGACGCTTCCAGATCTCGAGAACGGGCGGGCCTATTGTGCTCAGATTTGGCACACCGCTAGAGACCGGCGAATAGAGTGCCGTGCACAAGTCAATTGGGACCCAGGTTGCACGTGCGCACGTGCAGGGTGTCGCTTCCAGATCTCGAAAACGGCCGAGTCGATTGCACTCAAATTTGGCAAACCGCTAGAGACCGGTTAGTAGAGTGCAGTGCACATCAGTTCGTGGCACACCCGCTCCGGTCTGCACGTGCAAGGCTCATCCTCTCGTTTGGCGGCGGGCGTTTTTGCGGCGTTACAGAGGTGCTTGCTCAAACAACCTGCGGTCCCGCGATGCGGAGCCCAGCATCGCAGATGCTGGGTATTGAAAAACAACCGGAGCGGTCCGTCTCCGGGCTATGTTTTGAAAGTCTGGCAGCGAATCGAGACATTTTGGGTGGGGCCTAAACGTGCATTGCGATTTTCGTAAAAAGTTCAGTGTATGGGCTCTCGGGGGCGATCTAGCGATGCGGAGCCCAGCATCGCAGATGCTGGGTATTGAAAAACAACCGGAGCGGTCCGTCTCCGGGCTATGTTTTGAAAGTCTGGCAGCGAATCGAGACATTTTGGGTGGGGCCTAAACGTGCATTGCGATTTTCGTAAAAAGTTCAGTGTATGGGCTCTCGGGGGCGATCTACCTGATGGCACCGGTCGCTACTCGCTTAAAACCTCGTGGCACGTGGCACGTAACCGCAGGTTGTTTGAAAAGACAAACACTATTCGTTAGAATTGTGTTTTTCTATTGAAAAACAACCGGAGCGGTCCTTCTCCGGGCTATGTTTGCAAAGTTGGCCTGAGATTGGGGCAACTTGATAGGGGCCTAGACGAAACGCTCAATCTTCGTAAAAATTTCAGGGTATGGGCTCCCGGGGGCGATCTACCTGATGGCACCGGTCGCTACTCGCTTAAAACCTCGTGGCACGTGGCACGTGCGATTTCATTTTCCCCATGTTAAGTCAACGGGGTTTTGGACACTTTTTGCGCGATCGCGAATAGCGGGAAAACGAGCCAAGGAAGGGGTGGTTTTCATCCCAGCATTTTATGGCAAACACGTTTGGGTACACGCTAGTGTGCGCCGTATACCCCTCAGAACTTCGTAACGTGTCTTTGCACGAGGTCAAAGTTGAACTTTTTTCGCTCCCCATGTTAAGTCAATGGGCGTTTTTGCAGAGACTTTTTCATTCGCTCATTGTACAAAATTATATGATACGATTTTGTTTAAACTTTCAGGACTTGTTGAGAAAAGACCATAGAACATGTTGTTATGCTTCTTTAAGCTGTGCAAATTCGTTTGTTCTTTTTAGGCTCGTTTAAAAATGAAAAATTTTAACATGGAAAGTGAATGGGAGCGTCTTTGCTGCTTAATAACTTTTTACAGTTGAGATATATTTAAGTGAAAAGTTGATAGGTTATACAACTTTTGATGCTCTTTCCAATGATATATACAACTTTATTGCACGTGGTGCCGTTTTTGAGAAATATAGTAAAAAAGCACGACATTACCGAGATTTGAGCTCAGACCTATATCGTTACGGTGTCAGGCGGACACGAGGACAGGTGGCGCCGCCGCCGCCCGCATAGCGGCGGGAATGTGAACTAACCTGTTTACCAGAGGGGTGTTCACGGGCACCGCACACTGCTGCGTGCGCTGTGTGCGGTGCGTCCAGCAGGCGTGGGGGTAGGGGATGGGTAGGCGGTTCTGACGTCACGGCTGCGTGCGGTGGACGGTCCGCTGTGGCCAGTCCCGACCGGCCACAGCGATCGCTGTGTGCGGTGACGGAAGGCTGACGTAGGGACGCAGTGGGCGGAGCTTGGAGGCTGTGTGCGGTCCGACCGCACACAGGGCCCGTGAACAGCCCTCTGATCTATGGTATGGTACCATCGGGGGACCGGCCGCCGTCGGCACCATTTCGGGACTTTGCATCGCAATAAAAGGCTTATTTACAATTGAAAATGGACTAGCGAGAGTCGTTATGGAATCAGAATTTGATGCTCTACAAAACTAGGCTATTTTCATTGTGATGGCATCACAGACTACACCGCTAAACCCAATAAAGCAGATTTATGTCGCGTCATCGATGATTACATATAATGTTTCTTTGATATATATGTAGTCGGGTCTTTCAGCTGCGTCCCTCCCCTCCCTCGCCACGCCGGCGGGTCGGCCATCCGCGGCTTGCCGCCCGCCGGCTGCTGGCCGGTCAGCTGGCCGGTCAGCTGGTCGCCCGCGGCTGTCGGTGCAGTGCGGGATGCCTACTTGCGGGGGGCCGTCGTGGCGGCGGCCCGGGTGGACTGGGCGAGCAGTGAGTTGGGGAGCGCTGCGCTGTCGGTGCTCTAGTTTGTATTGCGTTCGCATGATACGGCTTGAGCCAATACAGAGTGAACTGATTGAGCTGAGCAAGTCTTTATATACATTGAAAAGTAAAGCACTTTTTACTGCATCTACGGTGAGATGCTAGATAAAATTTATGGTCTAATGGTACCCATTACTTAACAATTAAGTGAATCATTTCGTCGCTAAACTCTCGTAAATTCGTATGTCCGCCTCACTATGGAGTTTGGACCGTAACGTATGGCCTTTGCTCAGACAGTATACGAACAGGTGACGGGGATACCTCCCATAGAAGGATGCGACACGATTTTACTGCTAAATAGCGGCCGGCCGCCGTGGTAGTAACCGCAGGTTGTTTGAAAAGATTATGGTCTAATGGTACCCATTACTTAACAATTAAGTGAATCATTTCGTCGCTAAACTCTCGTAAATTCGTATGTCCGCCTCACTATGGAGTTTGGACCGTAACGTATGGCCTTTGCTCAGACAGTATACGAACAGGTGACGGGGATACCTCCCATAGAAGGATGCGACACGATTTTACTGCTAAATAGCGGCCGGCCGCCGTGGTAGTAACCGCAGGTTGTTTGAAAAGACAAACACTATTCGTTAGAATTGTGTTTTTCTATTGAAAAACAACCGGAGCGGTCCGTCTCCGGGCTATGTTTTGCAAGTCTGGCAGCGAATCGAGACATCTTGGTCGCAGCCTAGACGAAATGTACAATCTTCGTAAAAAGTTCAGTGTATGGGCTCCCGGAGGCGATCTACCTGATGGCATCGGTCGCTACTCGCTTAAAACCCCGTGGCACGTGGCACGTGCGTTTCAATTTTCGCCCATGTTAAGTCAATGGGGTTTTGGACACTTTTTGCGCGATCGCCAATAGCGGGAAAACGAGCCAAGAAGGAGGTGGTTTTCTTCCCAGCATTTTATGGCAAACACGTTCAGGTACACGCCCGTGTGCGCCGTATACCCGCCAGAATCTCGTGGCACGTGGCACGTGCGATTCCATTTTCCCCATGTTAAGTCAACGGGGTTTTGGACACTTTTTGCGCGATCGCCAATGGCGGGAAAACGAGCCAAGGAAGAGGTGGTTTTCTTCCCAGCATTTTATGGCAAACACGTTCCGGTACACGCCCGTGTGCGCCGTATACCCGCCAGAATCTCGCAACACCTCTATGCACAAGGTCAAAGTTGGAATTTTGCTGTGTCCCATGTTAAGTCAATGGACGGCGATGCCGAGACTTTGCAGAGACATTTTCATTCGTTCATTGTACAAAATTTTAGAGATAGAATTTGCCCAAACTCTTATAGCTTGTACAGGAAAGAGCGTAGTACATGCTGGTATGCTTCGTTAGGCTGGCAGAAATCGTTTTTTCTAATAAAGTTCGTTGGAAAATGAAAATTTTTTACATGGAAAGTCAATGGGAGCGTCTTTATTCCTCTATAACTTTTATCTTTAGTAAGACATATAGGTGAAAAGTTAATATAATATACAACTTTTGATGCACTTTCCACTGGTGCATAGAACGTCACTGCACGATGTGCCGTTTTTAAGAAAAGCTGTAAAAAAATCAGGGCTCGACTGTGACTTGAACCCAACCACATTAGACTATACGAACAGGTGACGGCGATACCTCCCGTGTGCGGATGCGACACTGATTATTGCTAAATATTAGCAGTCGGCCGCCGTGCGGGCGCCTTGCAAAGCTTCTATCTCCACAACTGCTTGACCGATTCACTCGCGGTCTTTTGTGTGGGATAGCTTCTTCCTTTCTTAAACGTACTGTGCTATTCTCGATGCGTATGGGTGACCCCTAATGCACCTGCCACGTGCAAAACGAAGAGGTGTCAGTTCGGTAGCAAGTCTAATAACTCTGTAGTTAGTTTGCCGATTGCGCTGGTACTTGGCATGGATGTAGGCACCCGCCGTGCAATGCATTTCCATGTGTCACGGTTGGGGTGCCGCTGCACGTGCGCACGGGCAGGGTGACGCTTCCAGATCTCGAGAACGGCTGGGCCGATTGTGATCAAACTTGGCACACCGTTAGGGCTTGGCGAGTAGGGTGCCGTGCACAAGTCAGATGGGACCCAGTTTGCACGTGCGCACGTGCAGGCTGACGCTTCCAGATCTCAAGAGCGGCTGGACCGACTGTGCTCAAATTTGGCATACCACTAGAGACTGGTTAGTAGGGTGCCGTGCACAAGTCAGTAAGTATGTATTTTTATGTGCCGCGGTTGGGGTGCAGCTGCACGTGCGCACGTGTAGTGGTCGTTTCCCGATCTTGGAAACGGCTGGGCCGAATGCGATTAAATTTGGTACACCGCTAGAGACCGGCGAATAGAGTGCCGTGCACAAGTCAGTTGGGACCCAGCTTGCACGTGCGCACGTGCAGGGTGCCGCTTCAAGATCTCGAAAACGGCCGGGCCGATTGCACCCAAATTTTGCACACCGCTATAGACCGGCGAGTAGGGTGCCGTGCACGTCAGTCCGTAGCACACCGACTCCGGTCTGCACGTGCGAGGCTCATCCTCTCGTTTGGCGGCGGGCGTTTTTACTGCGTTTACAAAGGTGCTTGCTCAAACAACCTGCGGTCCCGCGATGCGGAGCCCGGCATCGCAGATGCCGGTAACCGCAGGTTGTTTGAAAAGACAAACACTATTCGTTAGAATTGTGTTTTTCTATTGAAAAACAACCGGAGCGGTCGTTCTCCGGGCTATGTTTTGCATGTCTGGCCGCGAATTGGGGCAACTTGGTTGGGGCCTAAACTTGTGGCTCGATTTTCGTAAAAATTTCAGTGTATGGGCTCCCGGAGGCGATCTACCTGATGACACCGGTCGCTACTCGCTCAGAATTCTTATGCGCGTGGCACGTGCGATTCCATTTCCCCCATGTTAAGTCAACGGGGTTTTGGACACTTTTTGCGCGATCGCGAATGGCGGGAAAACGAGCCAAGGAAGAGGTGGTTTTCTTCCCAGCATTTTATGGCGAACACGTTTGGGTACACGCTAGTGTGCGCCGTATACCCCTCAGAACTTCGTAACGTGTCTTTGCACGAGGTCAAAGTTGAACTTTTTTCGCTCCCCATGTTAAGTCAATGGGCGTTTGTGCAGAGACATTTTCATTCGCTCATTGTACAAAATTATATGATACGATTTTGTTTAAACTTTCAGGACTTGTTGAAAAAAGACCATAGAACATGTTGTTATGCTTCGTTAAGCTGTCAGAATTCGTTTGTTCTTTTTAAGCTCGTTTAAAAAAGTAAAATTTTTACATGGAAAGTCAATGGGAGCGTCTTTGTCGCTTAATAACTTTTTACGTTAAAGATATATTTAAGTGAAAAGTTGATAGGTTATACGACTTTTGATGCTCTTTCCAATGATATATAGAGCGTTATTGCACGTTGTGTCGGTTTTGAGAAATTTAGTAAAAAAGCACGACATTACCGAGATTTGAGCTCACACCTATATATGGTCTTGGCTCAGACAGTATACGAACAGGTGACGGGGATACCTCCCATTGAAGGATGCGATTAAATGCTAAATATTAGCGGCCGGCCGCCGTGGGGACGCTTTTGTGCGACTTCTATCTCCGCAACCAGTGGACCGATACACTTGCGGTTTGTGTGTGGGGTAGCTTATACCCTTCTTACAAGTATTTTACTATGCACGACGCTTGCGGTTGACCCCTACTGCACGTGACACGTGTAAAACGGAGAGGTGTCACTTTTGTTGTAATGACAACAACACGGTAATTGCTGGGCTGATTGCACTGAAACTATACGAGGATGTAGGCACCCGCCGGGCCATACCTTTCCATGTGCTACGGTTGGGGTGTACCTGCACGTGCGCGCGTGCAGGGTGACGCTTCCAGATCTCGAGAACGGCCGGGCCGATTGAGCTCAAATTTGGTACACCGCTACACACCTGTTAGTAGAGTACCTTGCACAGGTCAGTTGGGACCTAGTTTGCACGTGCGCACGTGCAGGGTGACGCTTCCAGATCTCAGGAACGGCCGGGCCGATTGCATTCAAATTTGGCACACCTTTAGAGACCGATCAGTAGGGTGCCGTGCGCATGTCAGTTAGTATGTATTTTCATGTGTCACGGATGGGGTGCAGCTGCACGTGCGCACGTGCAGGGTGACACTTTCAGATCTCGAGAACGGCCGGGCCGATTGAGCTCAAATTTGGTACACCTCTAGAGACCGGCCAATAGGGTGCCGTATTACGAATACCCGTCACGACCCCTAGCGGTTGACCTGACTTGACCTGACTCAAATTTGGCACACCGCTATAGACCGGCGAATAGGGTGCCGTGCACGTCAGTTTGTAGCACACCCACCCCGGTCTGCATGTGCAATGCTCGTAGCACACCGACTGCGGTCTGCACGTGCAAGGCTCATTCTCTCGTTTGGTGGCGGGCGTTTTTGCTGCGTTTACAAAGGTGCTTGCTCAAACAACCTGCGGTCCCGCGATGCGGAGCCCGGCATCGCAGATGCCGGTATTGAAAAACAACCGGAGCGGTCCGTCTCCGGGCTATGTTTTGAAAGTCTGGCAGCGAATCGAGACATTTTGGGTGGGGCCTAAACGTGCATTGCGATTTTCGTAAAAAGTTCAGTGTATGGGCTCTCGGGGGCGATCTACCTGATGGCACCGGTCGCTACTCGCTTAAAACCTCGTGGCACGTGGCACGTGCGATTCCATTTTTCCCATAGTAAGTCAATGGGGGTTTGGGACACTTTTTGCGCAATCGCGAATAGCGGGAAAACGAGCCAAGGAAGAGGTGGTTTTCTTCCCAGCATTTTATGGCAAACACGTTTGGGTACACGCTAGTGTGCGCCGTATACCCCTCAGAACTTCGTAACGTGTCTTTGCACGAGGTCAAAGTTGAACTTTTTTCGCTCCCCATGTTAAGTCAATGGGCGTTTTTGCAGAGACTTTTTCATTCGCTCATTGTACAAAATTATATGATACGATTTTGTTTAAACTTTCAGGACTTGTTGAGAAAAGACCATAGAACATGGTGTTATGCTTCTTTAAGCTGTGCAAATTCGTTTGTTCTTTTTAGGCTCGTTTAAAAATGAAAAATTTTAACATGGAAAGTGAATGGGAGCGTCTTTGCTGCTTAATAACTTTTTACAGTTGAGATATATTTATGTGAAAAGTTGATAGGTTATACAACTTTTGATGCTCTTTCCAATGATATATACAACTTTATTGCACGTGGTGCCGTTTTTGAGAAATATAGTAAAAAAGCACGACATTACCGAGATTTGAGCTCAGACCTATATCGTTACGGTATCAGGCGGACACGAGGACAGGTGGCGCCGCCGCCGCCCGCATAGCGGCGGGAATGTGAACTAACCTGTTTACCAGGGTATGGTACCATCGGGGGACCGGCCGCCGTCGGCACCATTTCGGGACTTTGCATCGCAATAAAAGGCTTATTTACAATTGAAAATGGACTAGCGAGAGTCGTTATGGAATCAGAATTTGATGCTCTACAAAACTAGGCTATTTTCATTGTGATGGCATCACAGACTACACCGCTAAACCCAATAAAGCAGATTTATGTCGCGTCATCGATGATTACATATAATGTATCATTCTTTGATATATATGTAGTCGGGTCTTTCAGCTGCGTCCCTCCCCTCCCTCGCCGCGCCGGCGGGTCGGCCATCCGCGGCTTGCCGCCCGCCGGCTGCTGGCCGGTCAGCTGGCCGGTCAGCTGGTCGCCCGCGGCTGTCCGTGCAGTGCGGGATGCCTACTTGCGGGGGGGGGGGGGCCGTCGTGGCGGCGGCCCGGGTGGACTGGGCGAGCAGTGAGTTGGGGAGCGCTGCGCTGTCGGTGCTCTAGTTTGTATTGCGTTCGCATGATACGGCTTGAGCCAATACAGAGTGAACTGATTGAGCTGAGCAAGTCTTTACATACATTGAAAAGTAAAGCACTTTTTACTGCATCTACGGTGAGATGCTAGATAAAATTTATGGTCTACCTAATGGTACCCATTACTTAACAATTAAGTGAATCATTTCGTCGCTAAACTCTCGTAAATTCGTATGTCCGCCTCACTATGGAGTTTGGACCGTAACGTATGGCCTTTGCTCAGACAGTATACGAACAGGTGACGGGGATACCTCCCATAGAAGGATGCGACACGATTTTACTGCTAAATAGCGGCCGGCCGCCGTGGGGACGTTTTTGTACGACTTATATCTCGGCAACCACTGGGCTGATACACGTGCGGTTTTTTTTTTGTGTGGGGTAGCTTTTTCCCTTCTTTCACATGGTGTGCTACTCTCGATGCATATGGGTGACCCCTAACGCACGTTCCACGTGCAAAGCCAAGAGGTGCCTGTTTTGTAATAAGCGCAATAGCTCGCGGTAATTACTGGGCCGATTGCGCTAAAACTTGGCATGGAGGTAGACACTTTCCAGGCGATGCATTTCCATGTGTCTTGGTAGGGGTGCAACTGCACGTGCGCACGTGCAGGGTGACGCTTCCAGATCTCGAGAACGGCTGGACCGATTGTGTTCAAATTTGGCATAACGCTTGATACCGATCAGTAGGTTGCAGTCATTTAGTATGTATTTCCATGTGCCACGATTGGGGTGCAACTGCACGTGCGCACGTGCAGGGTGACGCTTCCAGATCTCGAGAACGGCCGGGCCGATTGAGTTCAAATTTGGTACACCGCTAGAGACCGATTAGTAGGGTGCCGTGCGCAAGTCAGTTTGGACCCATCTTGCACGTGCGCACGTGCAGGGTGACGCTTCCAGATCTCAAGAACGGCTGGACCGATTGCACTCAAATTCGGCAAACATCTAGAGATCGATCAGTAGGGTGCCGTGCACAAGTCAGTTAGTATGTATTTCCATGTGTCACGGTTGAGATGCAACTGCACGTGCGCACGTGGAGGGGTCGTTTCAAGATCTTGAAAACGGCTGGGCCGATTGAGCTCGAATTTGGTACACCGCTAGGGACCGGCGAATAGGGTCCCATGCACAATGCAATTGGACACAGCTTGCACGTGCGCACGTGCAGGGTGACGCTTCCAGATCTCGAAAATGGCCGAGCCGATTACACTCAAATTTGGCACACCGCTATAGATCAGCGAGTAGGGTGCCGTGCACGTCAGTTTGTAACACACCGACCCCGGTCTGCACGTGCAAGGCTCATCCTCTCGTTTGGCGGCGGGCGTTTTTGCTGCGTTTACAAATAACCGCAGGTTGTTTGAAAAGACAAACACTATTCGTTAGAATTGTGTTTTTCTATTGAAAAACAACCGGAGCGGTCCGTCTCCGGGCTATGTTTTGAAAGTCTGGCAGCGAATCGAGACATCTTGGTAGGGGCCTAGACGAATCGATCAATCTTCGTAAAAAGTTCAGGGTATGGGCTCCCGGGGGCGATCTACCTGATGGCACCGGTCGCTACTCGCTTAAAACCTCGTGGCACGTGGCACGTGCGATTCAATTTTCGCCCATGTTAAGTCAATGGGGTTTTGGGGAACTTTTTGCGCGATCGGGAATAGCGGAAAAACGAGCCAAGAAGGAGGTGGTTTTTTTCCCAGCATTTTATAGCAAACACGTTCAGGTACACGCTAGTGTGCGCCATATACCCCTCAGAATTGTGTAACGTGTCTTTGCACGAGGTCAAAGTTGAACTTTTTTCGCTCCCCATGTTAAGTCAATGGGCGTTTTTGCAGAGACATTTTCATTCGCTCATTGTACAAAATTATATGATACGATTTTGCTTTAACTTTCAGGACTTGTTGAGAAAAGACCATAGAACATGTTGTTATGCTTCTTTAAGCTGTGCAAATTCGTTTGTTGTCTTTAGACTTCTTTAAAAATGAAAAATTTTAACATGGAAAGTCAATGGGAGCGTCTTTGGTGCTTAATAACTTTTTACAGTTGAGATATATTTAAGTGAAAAGTTGATAGGTTATACAACTTTTGATGCTCTTTCCAATGATATATAGAACATTATTGCACGTTGTGCCGTTTTTGAGGAATTTGGTAAAAAAACACGACTTTACCGAGATTTGAGCTCAGACCTATATATGGTCTTGGCTCAGACAGTATACGAACAGGTGACAGGGATACCTCCCATTGAAGGATGCGATTTAATACTAAACATTAGCAGCCGGCCGCCGTGGGGACGTTTTTGTACGACTAATATCTCCGCAGCCACTGGACCAATACACTTGCGGTCTTTTGTGTGGGGTAGCGTATACCCTTCTTAGAAGTATTTTACTATGGACGATGCATGCGGGTGACCCCTACTGCACGTGACACGTGTAATACGGAGAGGTGTCAGTTTTGTAATAAGTGCAATAACTCGGCAATTACTGGGCCGATTGCGCTGAAACTTGGCATGGAGGTAGTCACCTACCAGGCGATCCATTTTCATGTGCCACGGTAGGGGTGCCGCTGCACGTGCGCACGTGCAGGGTGACGCTTCCAGATCTCGTGACCGGCCGGGCCGATTGAGTTCAAATTTGGCACACCGCCAGAGACCGCGTAGTAGGGTGCCTTGCACAGATCAGTTGGGTCCCAGGTTGCACGTGCGCACGTGCAGGGTGACGCTTCCAGATCTCAGGAACGGCCGGGCCGATTGCATTCAAATTTGGCACACCTTTAGAGACCGATCAGTAGGGTGCCGTGCGCAAGTCAGTTAGTATGTATTTTCATGTGCCACGGTTGGGGTGCAACTGCACGTGCGCACGTGTAGGGGTCGTTTCCAGATCTTGGAAACGGCTGGGCCGAATGCGATTAAATTTGGTACACCGCTAGAGACCGGCGAATAGAGTGCCGTGCACAAGTCAGTTGGGACCCAGCTTGCACGTGCGCACGTGCAGGGTGCCGCTTCAAGATCTCGAAAACGGCCGGGCCGATTGCACCCAAATTTTGCACACCGCTCTAGACGGGCGAATAGGGTGCCGTGCACGTCAGTTTTTAGCACACCCACTCCAGTCTGCACGTGCAAGGCTCATCCTCTCGTTTGGCGGCGGGCGTTTTTGCGGCGTTACAGAGGTGCTTGCTCAAACAACCTGCGGTCCCGCGATGCGGAGCCCGGCATCGCAGATGCTGGGTAACCGCAGGTTGTTTGAAAAGACAAACACTATTCGTTAGAATTGTGTTTTTCTATTGAAAAACAACCGGAGCGGTCCTTCTCCGGGCTATGTTTTGCAAGTCTGGCAGCGAATCAGTACAACTTGACAGGGGCCTAAACAAATCGCTCAATCTTCGTAAAAATTTCAGGGTATGGGCTCCCGCAGGCGATCTACCTGATGGCACCGGTCGCTACTCGCTTAAAACCTCGTGGCACGTGGCACGTGCGATTCCATTTTCTCCATGTTAAGTCAACGGGGTTTTAGACACTTTTTGCGCGATCGCCAATGGCGGGAAAACGAGCCAAGGAAGAGGTGGTTTTCTTCCCAGCATTTTATGGCAAACACGTTTGGGTACACGCTAGTGTGCGCGGTATACACGTCAGAACTTCGTAACGTGTCTTTGCACGAGGTCAAAGTTGAACTTTTTTCGCTCCCCATGTTAAGTCAATGGGCGTTATTGCAGAGACTTTTTCATTCGCTCATTGTATAAAATTATATGATACGATTTTGCTTAAACTTTCAGGACTTGTTGAGAAAAGATCATAGAACATGTTGTTTTGCTTTGCTAAGCTGTCAAAATTCGTTTGTTCTTTTTAAGCTCGTTTAAAATTGAAAATTTTTAACATGGAAAGTCAATGGGAGCGTCTTTGTTGCTTAATAACTTTTTACAGTTGAGATATATTTAAGTGAAAAGTTGATAGGTTATACAACTTTTGATGCTCTTTCCAATGTTATATAGAACGTTATTGCACGTTGTGCCGTTTTTGAGAAATTTAGTAAAAAAGCACGACATTACCGAGATTTGAGCTCAGACCTATATATGGTCTTGGCTCAGACAGTATACGAACAGGTGACGGGGATACCTCCCATTGAAGGATGCGGTTTAATGCTGAATATTAGCGGCCGGCCTCGGTGGGGACGTTTTTGTACGACTTATATCTCCGCAAGCAGGGGACCGATACACTTGCGGTTTTTTGTGTGGGGTAGCGTATACCCTTCTTAGAAGTATTTACTATGGATGATGCATGCCGGTGACCCCTACTGCACGTGACACGTGTAAAACGGAGAGGTGTCACTTTTGTTGTAATGACAATAACACGGTAATTACTTGGCTGATTGCACTGAAACTACACAAGGATGTAGGCACCCGCCGGACCATGCCTTTCCATGTGCTAAGGTTGGGGTGCAACTGCACGTGCGCACGTGCAGAGTGACGCTTCCAGATCTCGAGAACGGCCGGACCGATTGTGCTGAGATTTTGCACGCCGCTAGAGACCGCGTAGTAGGGTGCCTTGCACAGGTCAGCTGGGCCCCAGGTTGCACGTGCGCACGTGCAGGGTGACGCTTCCAGATCTCAGGAACGGCTGGGCCGATTGCATTCAAATTCGGCACATCTTTAGAGACCGGTTAGTAGATGCCTTGCACAAGTCAGTTAGTATGTATATTCATGTGTCACGGTTGGGGTGCAGCTGCACGTGCGCACGTGCAGTGTGACACTTTCAGATGTCGGGAACGGCCGGGCCGATTGAGCTCAAATTTGGCACACCGCTAGAGACCAGCGAATAGAGTGCCGTGCACAAGTCAATTGGGACCCAGGTAGCACGTGCACACGTGCAGGGTGTCGCTTCCAAATCTCGAAAACGGCCGGGTCGATTGCACTCAAATTTGGATCACCGCTAGAGACCGGTTGGCAGAGTGCAGTGCACGTCAGTTCGTATATATTCATGTGTCACGGTTGGGGTGCAACTGCACGTGCGTACGTGTAGGGGTCGCTTCCAGATCTTGGAAACGGCTGTGCCGATTGAGCTTAAATTCGGTACACCGCTAGAGATGGGCAACTAGGGTGCCGTGCACAAGTCAGGACCTCACTTGATCTGACCTTGACCTGACCTCGACCTGAAATTCATCCAGATGTGGTTCATATCACTTATTGAGTGTGTCTATTGATTTCTATGAATAAAATGACCCATAAAACTTGTGTCGCACATGCCCTTTTCTATATTTTGTTTTTGGTGACCTGACCTGACCTGACCTGACTTTGCCTTGGCCTTTTTTTGGCCTTTTTTTTGGCCGTTTTGGGCAATCCGTCTTCGTCCATTCCTCGGCAACTACGGTGCAAGGCCGATACTGTAGAAACTTGCATTTTGTATCCTTGACCTGACCTTGACCTGACCTCTGACCTACTTAAGCAAAAAAAGTTGGGCTCTTAAGATCCGCCTTGTTGAGAGTTTTCGATTGCCGTTTTCCCCGTCTTTCTACGACCATCGGTTCGGAGGTTGGACAGGGGGGCAGAATCTGCCCCCCGGCCCCCCCAGCAGGGCGCGTATGGCTGAATAGCCCAGCGGGGCGCGGGTTAATAGGCAGGTGTATTCGCAGACAGTCATGACCAGCAGCGACGGCGGCACTTGTCACGACACTCCGGCGCCGGCGACTGCCCGGCACCGCGCTCCGGTCGCCACTGTTATCAACGCCCTGACCCAGGTCGGGTCAGCCGGGACGGCACTGCCCGGGACGTCACCGGCTCCGCTCTGCGGCGCGGCCCCCGATGCGCGACGTACATCCCATCAAAAAGACCCCAGTGGGGCGCGGGTTGAGTTACAGGCCGGGTTGGGGCGGGACGCGGGTCGATCCCCTCGTTCCGCCCATACTGAGATTTTCCTGTTAGGGGAGAGTGGGGTAATTTGGCCGCTTTTTTTAGAAAACGATATAACTTAAAATTGACAAGACATTTCTGCATTTTCTCAACGCTGGCAGGTGTCGCATTCATTTTACTTTACTGGACAGTGAACTTGAAATGATAGAGTAATTACTTATATTGAAATTATGACGTATTACAAAGGTCTGCAAGGCGGCCAAATTGCCCCACTAGCAGGGTTATTTGGCCGGGGGTGTGGGGCAATTTGGCCGGTGTTAGTTTGCGGTCGGGATTTTCTGTTATATTGCGAGTCAGCTTCAGATTCAGCAATGACGTGTGTCCTATGACGCATTTGCCGCATTTTGGAGGTTGGCTCAGGGGTCACAGGGGTCAAAATAGCCAAATTAGCGGCTCTAGATGCGATCACAGTTTTTTTTACGAATAACTTTTGAAGTAATCAAGCTAGGCCAAAACTTTGAGTACCATCGTAATTCTCTCGTTAGTCCGCATCGAATGATATATGTGTTGACCTTGAGAAGTCAAGGTCAAAGGTTGACCTCAGGTCACGTTGCATCAGGTCGCTTAACCTCAAGGTCACGTGATTTCAAGGTCATCATGCATATCATTCGATGCGCCTTAGCGAGCTGAACAGAATGAGACCATTTGTGCGGCTGTACCATTTTTATGTAAGGATTTATTAGCAAAAAACGTTTGGTAACCTTTGATGACGTCACATGCTCTTACAGTTGACCAATCGGAAGTAAGGCATCAGAGTAGTCAAAGTTGGTCATGAATCATGTCATTTATGGTACAATTGACCATGAAAACTCGGCCGTCCCAGCATAGTGACCATGAGCGCACCGGCCAAGTTGCCCCGCTAGTGCCGGCCAAATTACCCCATATTGCCATTCTGAAAATTTATGTCTATAAAGTCATCACGGCTTTACGGAATTAGATACAATTGCTCTTGGAACCGCTGAACACCCCCAAGAATGGCGCTATAATGTCTGAATTCGTTTTTAGCCCAAATACTACATGTTATACAACTTTGTAAACAGAAGTAAAAGTTACCATTTTCTAATGAAATTAACGTTTTATTAATTTTGAATAAAACTACGAGGGGCAAAGTTTTGACATTTGTCCTCCAGTTATTTCTACCCATGACAAATGAATAGAGACTAGAGTTATTTCACTCACTTTTATAAGATATCGTACAGGTGGGGGCGGCCAATTTACACCACCGGCCAAATTACCCCACTCTCCCCTACATTGCAAAGACACGCATCGCGATCGCCCGTAACAAGCCGCACTGCTTTCAACCCCGAAGTGAAGGCAGGGGCGTCGCCACGGCTCTCCAACTTGTACGGACACATTCTGTCAGCCGTAACGCTCGTCAGAGGTGTAGGTAAACCCACGCGGGCCCGTGGAGGGCATTTTTCGTCCTCCTCCCCCCACCCCGGACGAATAGTTGCGATAGCCCCCGAATGCCTAGGGGCTTCGGAAAAAATACAAACACATTTTTGATACCTACATTAGGGTAGATGGCAGGTCAGCGACCCCGAGCTGCGGCTTTTTTTGCAGAGTTCTTCAGCAAAGAAGGTGGTGCCAACGCATTAGTCATATCAAGATGCGTCGAATGACATATAGTTAGGTTGTTTGAAACGGTCAAGTCTTATGTTGACCTCATGTGACCTCGAATCAGGGCATATTTTAACAAATTTTTACTGCGTCCCAAAGTTGAGCAGAGGGCACGTGCTACGACTAAGGGCACAGGGCAAGGAAGTAGGAACAGAGTAGGGCACTGAGGAGGGCAGAAAGTAGGGCACGGCAGGTTGCAGGGCATGGCACAGGACATTTAAGATGGAAGGCCGGGTACAGGTCAGGGCAGACAGCAGGGCACAGGTCAGGGAACCGGACAGGGCAGGGACGCAGTGGGTCAAATTAGCAGGGGCTACGTCCCAAGGCGAGGGGGCTGCGTCCCAAAATGGGACGCAGTAAGTGCCTTAAAATATGCCCTGCCTCGAATGGCCTTTGGTTGACTTTTGCACATGATCAGTCTCATCTCATTTGCTGCATTTGAAGTCGCTGGTCACGATTTTGTCATTTTCTTTTGCTCTAAGCATTCATTTAGTTTAGTTAGAGCCTTAGGATGACAAAAGTCACAGAATTATTATGGCTGACGTATCAGTGAATATCAGTCTATAGAATGATACAAAGTGTAACGAAATTAGCCGCACACCTTTTTTGCCGCTGTAATTAAGAAACAAACAACCTGAGGTTACATATTTCCCTTTGATGATGATATAGCCATCTTTTATAAGATCATATTTAGAAATGCGTAGAACATTCCAGCTACTGGATTTTTAAGCACAGTGGGTTTGATGTGGACCGACGCCGTATTAGCATGTGCTTACATACAGTTGCTCTGTCCTGGTGCCGGGTGTCCCCCTATTCACCTCTTGCTGGACAAAAGTCCATAAGATCTCGATGGAATTAGGATGAAAACTATTTCCAAGCCGTAGTCCGTTAGTCCAGAAGGATAAGAGCTTCTCCCGGCGCCACTTCTCATTCTCCATACGGACTAATTTGTCTGACAGGATGTTGCTCCGGTGATACTCGTCAGTCGTCACTGATGGTGGACTCTTCTGTCAATGGGTTGGTCAATGGCAATGCACAGCTGGAACATCGCACAGCAGCTGAATATGCTCCAAATCTGGATCTCGGCCGCATGTTTAACGCCGGTGACGGCCGGGACGTTTGAGTTACAGGCAGCCAATACATGGCCGCTTTGACGGTTCAAAGGACAATACAGCGCGAATAGCTGCCCATTTCACCACACCATGCCTTGCTTATGTGTTCCTTCGACCAGTGGACGCGTCTTCGCGTGAGGCTAAAGGTGGTGCACCGGCTATTTTCCCGTCAATTTCGTTGTCTTTTTCAGTTTGATGAGCAGAAGAACCAAGGTAAGGGGCGAATAGCGGTGGGTCATGATGTGGGCCCTCTTATCATCGGTCTTGAATTCAAGTCAATCTGCTTTGGCAAAGGGTGGCTTTTGCGGTCGCAGCCGGGCTGAGTTCATCAATCAAGTCCGGCAGCTTATTACGCTTCAGGCAGATGTGCAGTTGGCTGCTGCTGCTGATGTCCATGGAGCTGCTGGCAGACCAGCTTCAGGCTCATTGCCGCAATGCCACAAACATGCTTCCTAATACAAAAGGAGAGAGTGTGCTCCTTTCTGTCCATTGCTTTTGACGAAAACTAGTTATCAAATGAACCCGTCGGTGACTCGACTAATTACTCAGAGCAAGAGTCATCTGGCAACGGTAGGTCTTTGCTGAGATGAGAGCCGATACCGGAGGCACTTATACAGCCAGTATTCCCGCTTCTAACATCAGAAAAGAAACTGTGCGAACAGATATGACTAACAAACGTATGTCCGCATAATTTCGTTACACCCTAAATGCTAGTAGTAAATACTCTTGCGTGACATTGACTTTGGGGCTGCCTTGGATCGTAACTTTACCCACAAATAGGGGGCTGATAAGCGTTAGGCTACTTCAAAACATGTGCAAAGACTGTTTTGCAGTAGTCGAAACTTGTACGGACATTCCGTACAAGTTTTCGGGCCTTCCAAAACTTGTACGGACACTGCCCGTAGTGTCCGTAGTGGTGGCGACGCCCATGAGTGAAGGTGCCCAGATTAACGAAGTCATGTGCTTTGGAAAAAAAGTGAATATGAATCGCTTGCATCGCTCAGCAGGAGTTCTATAGCCTTGGCTCAGCATCGCTTCGGGACCCTTGACGGCTGCGGTTGTCAATTGTGATAGAAGTGATTAGATATTATTAAAAAAAGTCGTTAGACATTGTTGCTGACTAACTTCATAGAAACTTGTGAGTTTTGTGATCTTGTTTTGCAAGAAGAATTGAAGACTCGTACAGACACGGTGAGTTTAACGCTGCCACGCTTGACCGTCGGCTCGGCTAACTTGTTTAGCGACTGTTTACTTTTTTTAGAAAGGTAGTTAGGCAATTACACATGAATTTCGAAAAATCGTCCTTGTTGATAGTCAAATGGTCATTCTGTTTTGCAACATTCATTATGAGGCCCAGTGTAACAGATTCTGGTTAAATGCTCCGAAAACTGCGCTTCTGAGACAAACGAGAGTTGTTTACAGTTTTGTTTCACGTTGCTAGGTGGTTGCTATGGAGCTATGGATACTTCCTTACATAGTGATTTGCATTTATATTATGTGATATCGACATATGCCAGCCCCAATAGGTACCTCAATTCATGCTGATAATATTGTTGATTTGTATGAAATGTATGAATAGAGCTCTGCAATCTTGTTTAACCCGCGCCCGGCTGGGGGTCCTGGATTTCCACGCCCTGCTGGGGGGGGGGGGGTGTTTGAACACCCCCCCTTCTAACTCGGCTCCTGGGCCACGTAGCGATACGCGGAAGGCGGCGTTCGAAAGAGCGTCAAAAATAATGAGGAAATCACTTCAGTCAATTTTTTGGTCAGGTCAAAGGTCAGGTCACCAGAGGTCATTGAAGGCAAAATTTCGCCGATTTCCAGGTCGAATGTCGACAATTTCCAAGAAGCCAACGCATAACTTGGGAACCAATAGAGCTACAGCGCCGCGGAAAAGCGCATTCGATAGCCCTATTAACGCCCTTTCTGAGTAATTCTCTCAGATTTGACCTAACGTCAACGGTTTTGCCTGCAGGGGGCAAAAATTGCAAAAATAGCCGATTGCGAAAAACCACAAGGGGGGTGTTCAAACACCCCCCCCCCCCCAGCAGGGCGCGGGTTAACCCCTCGCCGGATCTATTGGTTTTCTACATACGCGCCGGCCGAGAGGGGAAGGGGGTGTACCAGGGGTAGCCAGTAACAGTTGGTAGCTCTGGTAGTTGGTAGAAAGGTAATTTTTCTTAACCCGCGCGGGGCTGGGGTCTCCAGCCGAACGCGCGGGGCTGGGGGGGGTAAATTTTACCCCCTATCCTTTTTTGTTACGTCTTGATTCCTTTAAAAATGAAGATGTTAGCGGCGTTTGAACTTTTGCCGTTTTTGAGGCGAAAATGGCGAACATGACGTCACTAAAACGTCCATTTCTCAAAAAATTTCCGACGGATTTCGCTCAAATTTTCAGGGAACGTGTCAAATTGATGTAAGAAAAGGTACTGAAAGTTTGGTACAGAATTTTGTAACGTGTCGTTTTTGAGATATTGCAAAAATTCGCGAGGGGGGGGGGTAAAATTTACCCCCCAGCCCCGCGCGGGTTAAAATAGGCGAAGATTGCTTAGAACCGTTGTTTGTTTACCGTTCTCATGGCGACTGACCATGCTATTTAAAGTTTCCGTTTTGCGTGATAGACATTCACAACAGACATCTCTTTCAGCATGGCCCAATCTTATAAACGCCGTGAAATGGATATGGCGATCAATGTGTTGTTTCTCTTCCTGCATATCGATCTGACTTCTGTGCCGAGTATTTTTCTTGATATGCTTTGATATGTAGACTGGGTTCTTCAATCTTTTGAGGAATTGCTTTTTAGCGTACCTATGCTTGAATAAGAAGGAAAATAAGCTGTAACTTGACCTAATTCAGTTCATGTACGTAGTCTTCGAATTTTAGTAGTTTATCTTCAAGAAGGAAAATGTCATGAGCTTATGACAAGAAGGAAAATAAGCTATATCTTGAATTGATCCAGTTAATGTACGTATCCTGATGCTCAAATTGTAGGAGCTTCATTGTCAACGGCATTACTTAACCCTCGCCGGCCGAGGGGGGGGCGGGTGCCGCCCCCCCCCTCGATTTTTCGCGATAGCTCCAAACACGCTGGCGATAGAGAGCTGAAACTTGGCATACCTGACCTTTGATCCAAGCCGCATCTTTTGACACCAACTGCATTTTTGGGTCAGGTCAGGTCACTGACCTATGACGTCATAAGTGAACCTCTGCACGGTCTTCAGATGTCGCAAATTCGCAACGCCCTCACTGCCAGAGGAGATGTCACAGGGAAATGAAACTTGCAGGATCTAGTATCCATTATGAGTCTCACAATTTGTATATCTCGGATTTTTCCTAAAGGTCATATGAGGTCAGGTCGTTTTCGTGACCTCACCATTATAAGTCAATGGGGAAAAATGAAAACTGCTATTCTGGCGCCGGGAACGATCTCCAACTATCTTAAGCACACAGAATCGTGATTTGATGCACTCCTTGCAAGGTTAGATGCATCACATTTGCAATGTTGACCTTCCGTGACGTCATTTATGACGCGCCCCTGTGAAAGTCAATGTATGAAATATTTATCCGGAGTTTTGATATCCTAATCCCCCGCGCATGACTGGGGGGGGGGAGTGTTCTGCTAATCGCTGCTAAAACATGTAAAACTTGAAAAAGTGAGCCGAGGTCATCAAAGGTTAATGACCTGACCTAACCTTCAGGTGACCTTGACACCGACACTAATGCATGGAGGCAACATCATATCACATGTTTGAACGCTTAAAACTACGAAAAGACTGCAAACGCGAGGCTAATGCGAGCCGACATACGCCGAATCGTGATTCCGGCCAAACATGGTCTCGAAAAGTAGGTCACAGGTCAAAGGTCATTTTGGTCAGGGTCATGCAATTTTCAGGGTAGGTGTAAAATTGATCAACTCGGAGTACTGAAAGTTTCGTCGCGATCGGCCGCTTGTTATGCTAGTTATTCGCGAAAAACCGAGGAGGGGGGGTCCGTTTGACCCCCCCTATACGGGCGAGGGTTAACCCGCGCCCCGCTGGGGTCTGCCGAGCAACGCGCCCTGCTGGGGGGATAATTCCCCCCCCCCAGATCTCGAGAACCACGCAACATAGCGACAAGCGGTAAACGGTGTTGGATCGCCCTACCAGGGAACTACCTTGTGACCCAATTTTATTGACCTAGGTCAAACCGATGACGTCACAGGTCAGGTCAAATGTCGAATTTTCACCGTTTACAGGCATTTCAAGAAATGCGTTGTAAAATCGAGTAAAATGCATTTCATTGAAAATCATCGATGGGGAAATGTTCTTCAAACACATATTTTGCTATTTGAGGTCACTGATACCAGGTCAGGTCACAGAGGTCAGGTCACTGAGGGTCACAATATGAAAATATCATGTGATGCATGTTTTATGGTCCATTTTATATGCCAAATACGATTATGGGGGTCACGCAGCCTTTAGGGTAAGGTTAGATTATGTCCTGGTGAAGGTCAGGTCAAGGTCTGGTCAAACTAGGTCAAATTTCAAAGTTGATATTTTTGCATGAAATAGGTATTGACTCGATGCAGCTCGTCACGGGGAGTTCAATGGTGGTCTTTGTTTTGCGCTACGTGGTCTAGAATTGCCAAAAATTGAGTTGAAAAATTTGACGTGATCAATTTTGAAGTTTTTTTTTTTGCTATAACTTGGCCAAAGAAGGAGATATCGATCTAGAATGTTGTATGTAGATAGAAAAGGGTAGGGACTATCACATATATTCCAGTTTTTTAATATCAAAAATGGTATTTTTTGCGTTTTTTTCAATTTTTTGTTTTCTTTTGGGGGGGGGGGTCAAAATCCGAAAATTTTGAAAATCCGATGGCAGTTTTGAAGCACCGCTTTTTGTTTACATGACCATCTAAAGAACTTTGAGATTGCTTGATAACTGTAGCTTTTGTGAGCGTTTCAAGATTTCATGTTTTTGCTCATTTTGCTCGAACATGACCTCAGTTTGACCTCAATAACTCCTAACCTAAGGTGACCTAAGGCTTGAAATTTTGTGTGAATGTGTCAAATTGATGCCCGGGAAGGTACTGAAAATTTGGCGGCGCTGCGCGCCGCCGTTTTCTTGCTATTCAAGAAAAACCACAGGGGGGGGGGCGCAAATTGGCCCCCCAGGGGGCGAGGGTTAATGCCTTCGCCTTTGTTGAGATAAACTGGTGTGGACTGTTGCGAAATTACCCCTCCCCCGTACCGTGAGGACGAAGTTTGAAACTCAATAGCATCGATATTTACTGACCTTTCATATTTGATGTTTGTTTTCCAAGGAACGCCGTGAAAGACAGTCCTCTCAGTGACTTGACATATTATCATCTTTTGACCTGCTTCACAGCCACGTTATTTTCGGTGACTTTTCTTTGCTCGCTATTTGCAGATATACTGTCTTGCTACATTGTGGTTCAGCTCTGGTCACGGCTGTGTCTGTGCTGAGGTAAAGCCTTGGGTGCAATCAGCCAACATCTATTGAGACCTCCCAGGGATAGGATATTTTCGCCATGCAAAAAACAAGTTACGCCAAAATAGCGGAGGGCGTAAAGCCATCGTTCGTAGAGGTGCTGACGGGGATGTCCCGTGAGGCCAGGTCTGGAAGGATTTATTATCATGATTGGCAATCCACTCCAGTGGTCAGCAGGCAGGACCCCGTTTACACTGACTACGGTGCTAACATCATTGGTATACATGGCGACGGCAACTGTCTGTTCCGGGCGCTCGCCTATGCTGTCGGTGATCCCTCGCTAGATCACGTGGCCCTTCGGCAAAAGATATGTGAAGAGGAGCGCAAAGATGAACTTCTTAGGGAAGTGTTCCCTGACCTGGACGGCTACATCAATGCCATGCGCAAGGGAGGTGAGTTCGGTGGTGAGCCAGAGATAAGAGCAGCAGCACGTGTGCTTCACCGTCTCATTTATGTGTGGGAAAACGGTCATCAGGTGGCTGCTCATGGAGCACCAAACCAGTCTCCTATTCACTTATGCTATTATAGTCGGGGGCAGCACTATGACCTGCACATGGTCGCTCCATCTCCCCCAACACCACCAACACCCCAGGAGGAACCAACTGCCCAGACTTCACCGGCCATCACTGAGCAGAGCACCGACAATGATGGTGCTTGGACTATTATTAAGGGACGACGCGGTCGCCAGGCAAAGTGCCTAGATACTGTGACAAAACCAGAGAGTAAGGAGGGCTCCGCAGCTGCCACGAGCCTCAACACTTCAGTCTGTGGCAATGCAGCAAAACGGGCAGTTGGCCGTCCAAAAAAACAGAAGCGTATTTTCACGCATCTCTTCGGACGTTCAATCAACGTCGAGGATGTCTGTGTAGAAGCGCAAACAGCCTCTGGGGGCGCAGACGTGCCAGTGACCGTTTCCAAAACCATTCCGGTCGTTCCACTGGGTACAGATCATGGGGAAAATGAGGACACAGCAAAAAGCTGTGAGGAGTCTGACACCGTGGACAGCGCTACTGCCAAAAAGGCACGCGGTGGGCGTCCTAAGAAACGGGGCCCACCACCGCCATCATCAAAACGTGCAGCCCCTATGGAACTTGATGTAGCAGAGACCAAAGAATTAGCTCCTCAGAACACCGTTCAGTCGGTCGTAGCACTTGAAGCTGACTCTTCAAGGATGGGACAGTCGGAGTCTAGTGCTACGGGAGGAAACGTTCAGCGTCGTGGCGGTCGTCCGAGGAAAGGTAAGGCTGTGGTACCACTTCGGAGAAAGGATACCACCACGGACGCTACTATTCCTCAGGCTATTCAAGCAGATGGTAAGGAACCAGCAGAGAGTATTTGCAATGAATCAGAACTTCAGTCGCCATTGGCTGTTCCTGTGAACGGTCATAACCCCCAAGGACGCATGTCATCTACGGCTGGCTACATTCAGTCAGATTTAGACATCGAGGGGGTTTCCACGCTGACTCGTGCCATGCTGGATGACTTTGTGGATAAGTCTTCGCATAGTGTTGTCATAGACAGTGTATCGACCGATCTCAGCTCATCATCAGGCACCAATCTGGTCGGTCCATGGCCATACCGAGACAGCAATAAAGTCGCTGTGACGTACCTTATTGGTGACAATGGGGAAAAACGTCAGATTTATCTAAGCAATCTGAAGCGACGTGGGTTTTGCGCTCCATCACGAAGCGGTCAACAGCGGTACACCTCTTACTCGTGGCTCCGGTTTAAAGACTTGCTAAAGAAATCTGGTCAAACAGTTGCTGCGGTTCTAGAGGACGAGGAACTGTTCCACAAAACGCTCCGCCTTGTAGATCGCTTCTACTCCACACATCCACGTCGGGCGGAGGAGGAAGGTCTGCAGCCTCACCGGGGTCCGCAGACATGGGAGGACCGACATAATCTCCTCCAGCTGCACTACTACGGTAAGGGCTGGTATAAATTTTACCGTTCGTCTACCCTCCGTGAGATATTCATATCCAGACACGGAGCTGATCGGTGGGCCGAGTTTCAGGCCGATCCCTGGTCGGAGACACTTTCAGACGAGCATTTCGAACTTCTGCTTCGAGATGTTCATCATAAGCTACGGCAACACCATTCCAGATACATTCACCTGATTGACGCCTATGCAGGACCACAGTGTCACGAAGATCGCGGCAACGCCACTCGCGTTCAGTACAGCGTAATGTTTGTCACTCGCTCCGCCACGTCAGGTAGGCGTCAACAGCGCAGGCCGGTGGCGCAGGCGCCGCCTCAACGCACTGCAGCCCCTGCCACTGCAGATGTCGGTGCTCTAACATCGTTCTTTCTCCGTTCGTGTGTCGATTGCGGCACACTGCGTGTCATTGATGACAGAGCTGCGTCCAAGTATCCGCTCGGTCATTACACCTATGCCGGCGAACAGCACAGAGTTCGTTTCACTTGTGACCGGCTGGTCGGCATCACGTGTGACACTCCGCCAGACTTTGTCACCTGCACGGCGGAAGACAAGCCGTCCACCTGGGTGGCCATGGGCGCTCGGACGGCGGGAGACCCGTTACCGCCACCGGCAATGCAGCTTCGCTCATTACGTGTGCTGGACGCGTCTGATCATACAGAGGAGACTGAGGTTCTGGCTAGCTATCATTACCGTGGTGATGACAGAGCTGCTGAATGGACTGGTCGTCGTGCCGTACTGACCCGAACGTCAAACAGTGGCGTCGTCACACTGGGCACGCAGGCGAAGCGCAGACGCTTCCGTCCTATTTCCAGCAGTCAGTTCACAGCCGGCCGTTTCACCGTGGACAGTCCGCGCGAGGCAAAATGCTGCCAGGCGTGGCACGATCCGCTCGACACCGATTCTGAAGATCCGTCGTCCGAGCTTGAGTTCTCCAACTTACAGGTACTACGTGACATCCATGCCTTGTACAATTCGCTTCGCCGTGTGCGTTGCGTCAAGTGCAACCAGCAGACGCCCGGATTGCCATATCCAGGCTATCAGATCCAGGTGCCTGAGCATGGCCGTTTGGTTAATTTGCCGCCGGATAGCGTTGTTTCTGACGCCATATCGCGCTCGTCGCTGCTGCGTGAAGGCGGGCGTTGTACAGTGACGCTAGACCCCGAATTCAGGGGTGCCAACGGCACAGTTTTCACTGACCGAGACGTCACGGGCGTTTGTACAGCATGTTCATCAGCATATGAGGTTGACGCCAACAACAACATTGTACCTCGGCCGCTGGTGTCGGACGTAAATCAATTACGTCCCGATCCGAATGACGTCGGCGACTTTGTCGGCGGCGCCGAGCGGCCCGTCGCCTCCCAGCCAGCGCTGAGCGCATCGGCTGCAAACAACGGTGCTCCAGAAGACGACAGTGACGAGCCAGAGCCGACGGACATCAGCCTGTTCTCGGCAGAAAATCTGGTAGCCACTGATGTATACTCAGACGAGGCGTATCATCAGTTTGTTAAGTCATGGACACCCGCTGAGACAATGGTGCTGCGGCCAGTGCATCTGGTTGTCAGCGTGCTGCGTTTGCGTGCCAACCAGGTTCCGTTCTGCAAGCACGGCACCATTTCTTATCCGCTGAAGGACGCCTGCCGGGCACGGAATTTACCATGGTATGATTTTGAAAGGCTGCCATTCGTTGTGCTGGTCCAGAGCAGACGAGACGGCACGTCTGCCGAGGCCATGGTAAACATGCAGACCATACTCAGGGCCAAGCATTTTATGGAACGCACCATGGAGTGTAAATACAACCCACGGCAGACGCGTCCATTCTATCGCTTTGTCGGTGAACAGTGGATGCCGTTTTCAAACGAAAATCTCGCGGCGCTGCAGCGGCGGCTATCCGAGCCGGACCGGCCGAGCACGCCTGCCGGTCTTCGTGTCGTACTGGCCAGCGACATTCACGCCCGTGCAGACAAGGTGTTGCGGTTCAACGAGTTCTGCAATTGGCTAGAGTCTGGCTTCACCATGGCCGACGAGCTGTGGAAAAGCTTCCGGCTGTCGCGCAGCGGTGAGGGTGCCGACACCACAGAGGCTGGCCAGGATGACTTATGGGAGGTCATTGAGAACTTTGTGGTGGGTCAAGCTGTCGACGCGGCTGCCGACCGCCACAACGGAGGGCAGCACGAGCGACGCACAGATGACGACGACGAATCGGACGCCGATGAAATCGACGTCACCATGCGTCACGTTCTCAACTGTGCCGTTGCTAACGGCTGGCTGCTGCCCGCCCCCGTCGACGGAGACAATGTTGACTCGACCGGCGAGCCGAGTAGCGTGCTGTTACGCTGTTGTGAAGAGCTGGAGATGCTTGGCCGCGAGTTCGGCAACGATGAGGGCGTCCGCGCTGGCGGCATTTCTGCCGGTGCCGTCTGCGGGCCGCAGAGTGAACGTCCCGAAGACATTCGCCGGCAGGGTATCGCGCGTTCTGCGCTCCTTCACATACCGATGCCGGGAGTCGACCGGGAAAATCCGCTGCCCGAGTCGACACCCGGCTACATGCAGATGGCTTTCCCAGAGGTGTTCCGCTCGGGTGACGCCGATCCGTACCAGGACCGTAAGGTCAGCATTCGTCAGCCAGTCACCTCCTGGCGACAGAACTGGCTTCACTGGATGTCGCGTCAGCCCGAGGCGGAAGGCAACGTTGACCTTCAGTTCGTTGTCAGCAACCAGCTGAGTCGTGATAAGACCGGCCAGGAGGCCAATGTTGCCATCAGAATGACCGATTTTCCAGACGGGTTGCCAACCAAGGAGCAACTGGAAAACGACCCGGCGCTGTGCAAAAGGCTTGCTCAGTCGCTGCTTTGTCTACGCTCAAAATTGGAGGATTCTGACGCTTACTGGCGAGTGCAAAAGCAGGACGCCATCGGCATCGCTCGCTACCTTGAGAGCCCGCCGCCGTGGCGGTCTAATGCAATTCCCATGGAGGTTTACCTGTGGCAGACACGAGCCGTTCCCTACAATCATCATCCGGCTATTCATCGGCTGTGTGACAACGCTGCCGCGAATGAGGCGCTCAGTGACGAGCGCTATCTCCATGCACGGCTAGCCAACACGCTGCGACATCCCGGCATCGTGGCGTGGATGTCGGCTCTGATTGGTGAGCTGGACACGTTGGCGCTATCTGTGGCGCGACACTCTGCAACATACTTCCTGGTGCGCTCTGAGTGGGGTGCTAACGCCAACCCACACATTCACCGTCACGTGATCAGTGAATCGTTCTCACGATTCCTACACCAGCTTCAGACCTCTCTGAAGCAGAAAGTGGCAGAGATCGAAAGAGATTTGCGGGTGGAAGACCCCACTTTGGAGAGCGATGATTCTCGCGTCACTCTTGAGACGCGCGTCAGCGCGGCCTGGCGTGACTGTCAACAAGAGTATGTCAGGCACATCGGTCGCTGCTACACCAACTGGAATGCCGGCTTCACAAAAGACGGCGAGCGCACCTTTGACTTTGCCTACGATCGCAAAACAACCGTTTGCCGTGCTAGCATGGCCGTCCAGCTGGACGACGCGCTGTCAACCGGCGACTTTGCCGCCATTGACGAGCTCTATGTGCGCGTCATCAACGGCACGCTGCGACACACGGGCCACAGCGGACGCGGAGACGCGCCGTCTGCCAAAGACGGGTGTGCCGTGCGGCGACCGGTCGTGGACAAGGCGGCAACTGAGGCGGCCCGTTCGGCAGATGGACGTGCCAAGCAGGTAAAAAAAGAGGTGATTGTGTGCAAGAGACGCATGCCACGGCGTCTCCGCACCGAGCCGGCTGTGGTGAAAGATGCACACGATCCTCGCATATATCAGTTCGAGACGGCCTCAAACGACAAATGGCTAGGTAGTCATGATCCGTTCACCATCCTGCACGTCCTTAACAACGTCGACGACAAGGCAGTGGTGCCCGCGTGGCTCACCCGTACGCCGCGTGTCGAATGGAAAAGCTCGCCCACGGACAGCGGTGGCTACACATTTAACGTGCTGCTCGCTCAGTCCCGCGGCGACGGTAGCGTCGAGTACGCGCTCAAGTACACCATGAAGCCGGTGGCTCCAATCAGGACCACCGGCGACATGCTGTTGTCGGCAATGGAACGGCGTGAGGCGAGCGATAACGTGGATATCGGCGTCGTACAGAAAATGTACAACCAGGCGGCGGCATCCATGTGTCAGTCCATCTTTCAGGCAGTGCACAAAAACTGGCAGCTGCCGCTGCTGCAGAAGAATTTGGACGTGAAGAGGTTCAGTATGAGCGGCTGCCGCGTGGTGAAACCAGCCAATGCCGCTGACAATCCGGTGTACGTGTTTGCTGACTCGGTGGAGCGCTTCAACGCGCGGCTGGGCGACAACATTCGTCATGGCAATATTCCTCTGACCGATATTCAGCGCAAAATGTCAGTCTACGAGTTTTTCGACACGTTCACGTCCATTGAGAAAACCATAGATGGTCAGCGCGTATTCCAGATAAGTCGTCGCCAGTCTTCATGGCGTGGTGTGCTGAAAACAGTCATGTTGGCACCACATCATGGCATATCAAAGGCAAATCCTGCCAGAGTCAATTTCTGGAAGTATGCTCGCGACATCGTGCTGTGGTGTCAGCCGTGCCTGACATCGCAGGAGCTGATGCCGCCACTAGATTGTCTCACTGACTGCGCCATAGCCGCTCACTGGAGAGCCATGTACGATCAGCTGATGGCATCTGACGTACACAAGCCTGTGTGGGTCACTCGGTATTACGAAGACCACAAACGCCGAGCGGCGGCAGCCACAGGCGAGGACTTGTCTGACGAATCGGACAGCGACGATGACGACGACGGCGACAACGCTGACGATGCTGCTGATGTTGTCGAGCCGCCTGAGGTAGAGGAAGAGCGTGAGCTGATGGCTCAGCGTGTGCGTGATCGATTCTACCAGACGGCTCTGGACGCCATGCTGGCGTGTCCTGCAGAGGACATTGACGACGCAGTGCAGCGAGCTGACAGAGCGGCGGCGAGCGTCGCAAACCCGGCCGGATACGACTTCCAAGCGCAGTGGCTCGGCGATCGCATAGTCAATCCAGAACATGTGCGTCGCAACTATGGCCGACTGGCTAGTCTGAGCGCCGGAGACGCTGCGCATTCGGCTCCGGTGACGCCGAGTGGACGTCAGCTGGTGCTGCCGCGTCTGGTCACAGGCTATCTGAAAGAACAGCGCGAGTGGCGACGCTCCTGTCGTGAATGGAATGCCTACGATCAGGCGGTGGCCAAATGGCGCCGTAATCGGTCGTCACGCATCGTCGAGCCTGTCGCGCCCCTGGTCCCCGATATTAGGGACAAACGGCCCAAGGCACTGCGTGCATTCCTGCTGGGTGATCCTGGCGCGGGCAAATCGACTACGCTGCGCTCTGCCGTGCACGAGTTGAACGAGCTGCTCGTCGCTGATGAGGCCGACTGGACTGACGTAGTCAAACTTTCGGCGCCAACGGGCTGCGCATCGTTCCATATGGCACACGGTGCGACCACCATCCACCGTCTCTTTGCTATAAGAGTCGGTCAAGTAGGCGATGACCCGTTGCCGGCCGAGAGCCGACAGTTTGCTGCACTCTGTGAAAGGCTCGGTCCTGAGCTGGGTCTTCTCATATTCGACGAGTTCTCAATGATCCAGCGCAGGATGATGCGCTGGATAGTAAAGCGACTCGAGGAGGCCGGCATCAATTTGGACGACATCGGCGTCGTGCTTGTCGGTGACCCGGCACAGATACTGCCGATCGGCGACAGTCCTGTGTGGAGTCTCCGCCAGCGAATGGACGACGGCAAAGACTGCTGCGAGGCATCGCGGCTGGGCATGCTCGCCTTCCGTGAGGTGTTTCGTATGCCGGCGCTGGAAACAGTGGACGGCTTCGCGGCGTGGAGTCACGCCGCTTCACGGGAGCCGAACACGCTCAATGATGATGAGCGCCGGGCGGTGGCTCGTTTCCGTGCGGCAGCACTGGACGGCGATTACGAGACCGTCTACTTAAATGAAGTGCGGCGCACTGTTCAGAACGACGAGCTAGCCGACCATTTCACAAAGGTGATCATTCCATCGTTCCGCTACGGCAGGGCGACACACGCCAGTCTGCAGTGGCTCCGCGACAACACGGCCACCGCCGAGCACATGGCTGCTGATCCACTTTGGGCTGGCGCCGTCACACTGCACGGTAACCATTGGTTCAGCGAGCTGGCCGTGCATCGTGCTACCGTCGAGTCGGACAACGCCAGGGCGCTCGTTCGCTTCGCCAACGAGCGTGACACGCCGGTAATGGCCGTGAACGCACAGCATTTACCGACGAAAAAAGCAGCTCGACTGCAAAAGGTGTCACCCAGAGAGTTCCGCAGCATACCGGCAGTGTTCTTTGCGTGCAGTGGTCTGCCGCTGATGCTGTTGGAAAACGTGGCACCCAGTGTCGGTCTGTTCAATGGCGCTCACGTCGAGTTCGTCGGACCGCTGTACTTGGAGGATGACTGGCAGGTAACACTGTCCAGCTGTGAGTACCGAGAAAGGGTGCGGACCAGTGGCGTCACGCTGACCACTCCCCTCGACACACCCGCCTCGGACCGTGAGCGTATGTACCAGGTTCCCGTGGGCAGTGTCATCGTGAAGGTCAACGGTCACATCGTCGACGGCGATGAGCATCGTCTCGACGAGCTGGTCGCGGCGTCTAGCACCGTCCAGCTGGTATTTCACACGCCAAAGCACCCGCCCCATCTGCCCGAGTTCATTGTGGTGCGCGTTCCAAACTACACCGAGAATCGTGGCCCAAATATCCTCGGCATCGAAGATGCCGACGATCTGGTGCCAATACGGATGGTAAAGCGCGCCCGTGACAAGGGCAAAAACAATCGGGCGATAGGCGGCGGTGAAGAGAGTCGGACCGAGTTTCGTGTTGGACCGCCGCTGGAGGGCGGCAGCGCATTCACCGGCTTTAAAGGCCAGGGCGCCACGCTGGATCGAGTGGTGGCCAAAGTGAAAGCGTGGGTAGAGACGCCCGGCTTCTGGACGGTGGTGGTGTCGCGTGTCAGACACCCACATCACCTGCACGTTCCCACTGACCAGTGGCCAACTGTCGAGGAGATTCAGGTTCAGCGTCTGAATCCAGACGTGCTGGAGGCCGAGATTTTCGATCGCCAAATGAAAATCAATGCTGCAAAGACGTGGCGTCACTTTGTGGCTGCCGAGGATGACGGCGAGTGGACTAGCGCCGATAATGTCATCGGAGACGCTGTCCACGTGGCTTGGAGGCGGCTGCACACACGCGACGTGGCCTCTGTTGTGTGCGACGAGCTGCATGCCAAGGGAGTGGACGTGTCTGTAAGTGACGTACAGCACGTCGTCCAGAAAATGTCGCACACCGACGAGGCACTGATCCTTGCTGATCATATATACCTCACCTCACGGCAGCACTGCTGTCTTGTGCGCAGTAAAATACAGCGGGGACGACGACGACCCACAACCACCAAACCGTCTAAGCGGCCAGCCTCCACGTCTGCTGGTCGGGGCCGGCGTGGTAAGGGTCGCCGCATCTCGTAAAAGTGGACGACATGGTACGGAATGGGCACCATGCTGTCCGCCGTACCGGCAATCTCTCCAATCGGTAGATTGTCCGCCATCAACATCAACGAGACTCTTCGAGACTGGGCGCCGGGACTACGTGGTACGGAATGGGCACCATGCTGTCCGCCGTACCGGCAATCTCTCCAATCGGTAGATTGTCCGCCATCAACATCAACGAGACTCTTCGAGACCAGATCTGGGCCCCCGACGTGGTACGGAATGGGCACCATGCTGTCCGCCGTACCGGCAATCGGTAGATTGTCCGCCATCAACATCAACGAGAGTCTTCGAGACTGGGCCCGAAGACGACGTGGTACGGAATGGGCACCATGCTGTCCGCCGTACCGGCAATCTCTCCAATCGGTAGATTGTCCGCCATCAACATCAACGAGACTCTTCGAGACTGGACCTGGGCCCCAAGGCGACGTGGTACGGAATGGGCACCATGCTGTCCGCCGTACCGGCAATCGGTAGATTGTCCGCCATCGACATCAGCGAGATTATTCGAGACATGGGCCGTCGACGTGGTACGGAATGGGCACCATGCTGTCCGCCGTACCGGCAATCTCTCCAATTGGTAGATTGTCCGCCATCAACACCAACGAGATTCTTCGAGATCTTCGAGACCAAGGGCTTGCTAAAAATCCCAGCATATCTACTTTGGTACGGTGTGGGCACCTGGCTGTCCGCCGTACCGGCAATCTCTCCGATTGCCCGCCCTTGCTGCATAGTAAATCCCTGTTGCTGGGGAGTGTGGTGGCGTGCACACACCACACATTGAAAAGAAGATCTGCCCGTGGTTGCTTAGTCTTGCGCCTGTGCTTGTACGGCTCCACAGCTGGCATCATCGCCGTGGTTGTGGACCGAGCTCCCACGCTAACCACGAAGGCAGGCTGGCTGGGTCGTTCGTGCGGCGACATGCGTCACCTCTTGATTCAAATAACAAATTTAAAGGGACCCTCTCACCTCGAAAAAGTTAACGAATTGGCATGAAGTGATGTATCTTGGTTCAGAAAGAACAAACATGAATACCACCAAATTTCACTTAAAATATTGCTCGTTTTTTTTTTGCCATAAGCAGACTGGTTATTGATTCACCTTTTTTGGATCGATTCATCATTGATTCATTTGTTTTTTGTTTGATTCATCACTGTTCGATTCCGTCCAAAAAATTGGTGAATCGATTCCTTTGATTCAGAGAATGAGAAAAAAGGAATGATTCACGTTGATTCAGCCAAAAGTATTGAACGATTCTTTTTTTTTTTTATTATATTTAAAAATAAAGATAAATATCAGGGATAGTATTGTATTTTGTTGTGTCTTTTTGTTGGTATGCAATTATCATCACATGGCAGTAGTGTTAACATTTGTTGATGAACTATGTTCGCTTCTTTTTTTTTAAGGTTCATGAATCGTTAATTTGTTTGATTCAATCAACCCTGATTCCCAATGAGTTTGATTCAATCATGGCTTAAAAATCAACCATCCGGACGGTGAATCAAACCTTTCGACTCAATCACGGTGATCAAACACCAGTCTGGACATAAGACTTTAACTTTTTTCCCTTTCCAGGGCCTTACCTGTTCCTATGACGTCATTTGGAAGCAATAATGTGGTATCTTGAAGTGCGGGATATGTCACGCGCAATTTAGTATCTATAAAACCATTGCAAAAATTGTCTTACCAAAGTTTAAGTAAATCGGTGATGTCACACATTAAGAGGGGGCATCTAAGTGCATTAGCCCCTCTGAATCCAAAAGTGCTGCAACTTGAATCTAAATATTTTCGATCTAAGGCATTTCTCGATGTTGCGAGTGCCACGAAACCGGTGATTTCCAGCCCAGGACCCCAATTTGGGTATCTCAACTCAAAACTAATGTTAACGTGCTCCCACCTTAACATTAGATTTGAGTTGAGATAGCCAAAATGGGGTCCCTGGCTAACAATTACCAGTTCGGCACTCACAACAGCGATAAATGCCGTAATCGGAATATTGAATTTTCAAATTGCAGCAATTTGATTCAGGGGCTAATGCATAGGAATACCCTCTGAATGTGTGACGTCAGCGCAGATATCTAACGAATTTTAATGTTTGACTAAAACGTTTTGTAGCACGTGGTGGTATATTGCTTTGAGCTGCCAAACTATTGCTTCCAAATAAAGTCGCTAGGAACAGCGGAGATCCCAAAAGTAAACAAAAGTAAAAGTCCAATATCTTGAAAACCGGTGAATATTTTTCGGTGAAATTTGGTAGATATTCGTTTTCGCTCTTCTGAACCGAGCGACATCACTTTATGCCAATTCATAAACTTTTTTGAAGGTGGGAGGGTCCCTTTAATCGTATTTGTGTAAATTAACGTATTCTGTCAAATACCGGCGTCCTATTTTTGTGCCGTCCATTCTTAAAATCATCAGTTCACTTGCAGACGATGATTAGAAGCTTTGCTTCCAATGGAATGCACGAAGCAATGACTGCATAATGCATTCTTTGTTTTAAAAACAAAACTGTGCAATAAAAATTGCACAAAACTTGTTCGATATCTAATCTACCTTTGGTGGCTTCAGCTTACCTGACAGTTCATTTATGTATCCACATTGCTAGGAAGCATATCATCCGTCTAATCCAAACATAAACTATTCTCGTTGTTGAAACTGGTGACGCACAAGCTGACGTAACGTTAGTGGAGACTTCATCTCAAAAAACAGCCTGCATGGGCTAAAATCCCGGGGGGCGCGTATGGCTCGTATCATTTGCGAGGCACGCGACGGGAGCCTTGAGGAGCTTTCCATGCTAAAGCGCCTCTAAACCCAGGTCTCACTTGGAGATCGATCTCACTCGGAGATCATGAGTCTGTTGTAGAGTGGCGTCATTTTACGTCCAGTCCACCGAACCAGTGTGCACAATTGCTGGCGGTGGATACCAGACTCCCCCCACGGGTCGTCATGTGCGAGGCAAGGTCGGGGATAAGATATCACGGCAGCAATTGAAGATAAAATTGAGATTCTTTATGTAAATGCTATTAGGCTGCTACATTTGCACAATGAGGAGTGCAAAGCTCCTCTTTAATTGATATTTTTCATTATTCAAGCATACTATTACCTAATACGTCTGAGTCTACATTCACTTTATCCACGAAAATGCTTCAAAATCGCGTTTTTCGTCGGTAAATAGCATTGTAACCTTGCGTCAGTTGACACACGCTTTCACTGCCGCATCCGGACTCTCAGTGCATATTTGTCTATGCATCATGAGCTTAAGTATTGTTTCCTTTTTCGTTAGATCAAGCTTCAACTTCTAGCGCTTAATCGCTCATGCCAAGCAAAGTTTGCGGACTTGTTAAAGGTTAAAAAAATATATTTCCTTCAACAGATGTGTATAAAATGAGGCTGCAAATGAGCGGTTTTCTTCTGGCAATTATGGTACTATAGCACGTTGCTGATGGAAGGCGGTCAAGAAAAAGATTATTTGCAGTTGTGCCTCATCGTCACTTATTTGCCAAATGAAATTTTAATTGCTGCTGTTATCCCGGCTATAGTGTCTACGGTGGCGAGCTTTCTCCGCGGACCTTCAACTTCAAGACCTTCTACTTCAAGACCTTCAACTTCTAAACAACTAAAGGGATATTCTCGTCATACTGCACTGTCCATGACGTGCATGTCGGGTCATCGACATGCATGTTCAATACCATTAGTGCACATGCTGCACCAGACTATATTTACGGACGTTGACTGTTTGCTTTAGGCACTGTTTCAAGCATTGTACGATGGCCGATAACAAAAGTATTTGTTAACGTTTTCAAGTTCCATTCGGAGTATCCGAAACTACGACGCAATGTTAGTCGGAACTAACGTATCTAGTTAATCATGTTATCGCATGATGTTCTTGCTCATTGGCAAACATTATTTCAGCAGTCGATACGTCCTCCAAACTTCAGTAACTGTTACTATATGTCCCCGTTCGTCACAAACGACCGTTGACATTTTGTCAACCTCAAATTCGAATATATTAACCGTTTACACGCACGAGAATATCCCTTTATCCAAACTAGCAAGTTAAGTCAATGACGTCATAGGAACAGGTAAGGCCCCGGAAAGGGAAAAAAGTTAAAGTCTTATGTCCAGACTGGTAGACGTAACATTGTATATTCAGATAAAGCAAAAATTATTAACTAACACTTTAACCCTCGCCCTGGCAGGGGGGGGTCGATGCGACCCCCCCTAAGGTTTTTCAAAGATAGCGTAAAAACGGTCTTTGAAGTCAATGTTAAGTCAATGGGCGTTTTTGCAGAGGCTTTTCATTCGCTCATTGTACAAAATTATATGATACGATTTTGTTTAAACTTTCAGGACTTGTTGAGAAAAACCATAGAACATGTTGTTAGCTTCGTTAAGCTGTCAGAATTCGTTTGTTCTTTTTGAGCTCGTTTAAAGAAGATTTTTTTAAACATGCAAAGTCAATGGGAGCGTCTTTGCTGCTTTATAACTTTTTACGTTATAGATATATTTAAGTGAAAAGTTGATAGGTTATACAACTTTTGATGCTCTTTCCAATGATATATAGAACGTTATTGCACGTGGTGCCGTTTTTGAGAAATATAGTACAAAAGCACGACATTACCGAGATTTGAGCTCAGACCTATATCGTTACGGTGTCAGGCGGACACGAGGACATGGCGCCGCCGCCGCCCGCATAGCGGCGGGAATGTGAACTAACCTGTTTACCATCTATGGCAGGGGTCGGCAAATGGTGGGGCATGCCCCCTTTGGGGTAATGGAGCCCCTCGGCGGGGGGTAATGGGGGCCTCTGAGAAAGCCTTATCTTAGAATTAATGTCTCCCTTGATGGGACAGACATCACGCCTGTTTGGTCTCAGGGTTCAAAGATCGAACGCTAACCGTCGCCCCTCTATTGGCGTTTTCATAACAGCTAACGTAAACGGGGAGGGGCCGGTCGGACCCCAGCCTCTCGGCCTCTGAAATCTGAACTGGAGCTTTGCGGTAGAAAAATGAACGTGCTACCCGTGACGATAGGAAGACGCTGCTACCCAATTTTAACCTTCGCACTTATAGGGGACCCCCTTTTCCTCGGGTTTTCGCGAATAACTCGCGCAAAAAGCGGCCGATCGCGATGACATTTTCAATACAGGTTTATCAATTTATACATTGTAGCTAGAATTTCGCAACCATTTGAACATATACCTAACATATACCTGCCTAACAAGTCAACAGTTATTTCTGTCAATGTATGACATGTTTTATGGCAGATAAAAAATGATCGGCTCGAGGGTAAAATTGTGTCGTGATCCGACGTTTTTACATATTAATACCCGAAATACCCAAAGAGTCACGGAAAGGTATGACATTTCAGTGAGCTCGGTTGTGTATGCAATGGTGTCTGGTAGGGTGGGGGTAATGGCCCTGCCTGGCGCCCGAAAAGGGGGCACGACCCCGGAAGGCCTGCCGACCACTGATCTATGGTATGGTACTATCGGGGGACCGGCCGCCGTCGGCACCATTTCGGGACTTTGCATCGCAATAAAAGGCTTATTTACAATTAAAAATGGACTAGCGAGAGTCGTTATGGAATCAGAATTTGATGCTCTACAAAACTAGGCTATTTTCATTGTGATGGCATCACAGACTACAACCGCTAACCCCAATAAAGCAGATTTATGTCGTGTCATCGATGATTACATATAATGTTTCTTTGATATATATGTAGTCGGGTCTTTCAGCTGCGTCCCTCCCCTCCCTCGCCGCGCCGGCGGGTCGGCCATCCGCGGCTTGCCGCCCGCCGGCTGCTGGCCGGTCAGCTGGCCGGTCAGCTGGTCGCCCGCGGCTGTCGGTGCAGTGCGGGATGCCTACTTGCGGGCGGGGGGCCGTCGTGGCGGCGCCCGGGTGGACTGGGCGAGCAGTGAGTTGGGGCGCTGCGCTGTCGGTGCTCTAGTTTGTATTGCGTTCGCATGATACGGCTTGAGCCAATACAGAGTGAACTGATTGAGCTGAGCAAGTCTTTATATACATTGAAAAGTAAAGCACTTTTTACTGCATCTACGGTGAGATGCTAGATAAAATTTATGGTCTACCTAATGGTACCCATTACTTAACAATTAAGTGAATCATTTCGTCGCTAAACTCTCGTAAATTCGTATGTCCGCCTCACTATGGAGTTTGGACCGTAACGTATGGCCTTTGCTCAGACAGTATACGAACAGGTGACGGGGATACCTCCCATAGAAGGATGCGACACGATTTTACTGCTAAATAGCGGCCGGCCGCCGTGGGGACGTTTTTGTACGACTTATATCTCGGCAACCACTGGGCTGATAAACGTGCGGTTTTTTTGTGTGAGGTAGCTTTTTCCCTTCTTCACATAGTGTGCTACTCTCGATGCATATGGTGACCCCTAACGCACGTTCCACGTGCAAAGCCAAGAGGTGCCTGTTTTGTAATAAGCGCAATAGCTCGCGGTAATTACTGGGCCGATTGCGCTAAAACTTGGCATGGAGGTAGACACTTTCCAGGCGATGCATTACTGCACGTGCGCACGTGCAGGGTGACGCATCCAGATCTCGAGAACGGCTGGACCGATTGTGTTCAAATTTGGTTTAACGCTTGATACCGATCAGTAGGTTGCAGTCATTTAGTATGTATTTCCATGTGCCACGATTGGGGTGCAACTGCACGTGCGCACGTGCAGGGTGACGCTTCCAGATCTCGAGAACGGCCGGGCCAATTGTGCTCAGATTTGGCACACCGCTAGAGATCGCGTAGTAGGGTGTATTGCACAGGTCTGCTGGACCCCAGGTTGCACGTGCGCACGTGCAGGGTGACGCTTCCAGATCTCAGGAACGGCTGGGCCGATTGCATTCAAATTCGGCACACCTTTAGAGACCGGTTAGTAGGGTGCTGTGCACAAGTCAGTTAGTTAGTATACTCATGTGTCTCGGTTGGGGTGCAACTGCACGTGCGCACGTGTAGGGGTCGCTTCCAGATCTTGAAAACGGCTGGGCCGATTGAGCTTAAATTCGGTACACCGCTAGAGACCGGCAACTAGGGTGCCGTCCACAAGTCATTTGGGACCCAGCTTGCACGTGCGCACGTGCAGGGTGAGGCTTTCAGATCTCAGAAACGGCTGGGCTGATTGCATTCAAATTCGGCACACCTTTAGCGGCGTTACAGAGGTGCTTGCTCAAACAACCTGCGGTCCCGCGATGCGGAGCCAGCATCGCAGATGCTGGTAACCGCAGGTTGTTTGAAAAGACAAACCTATTCGTTAGAATTGTGTTTTTCTATTGAAAAACAACCGGAGCGGTCGTTCTCCGGGCTATGTTTTGCAAGTCTGGCAGCGAATCGAGACATCTTGACGGGGGCCTAGACGAATCGCTCAATTTCCGTAAAAAGTTCAGGGTATGGGCTCCCGGGGGCGATCTACCTGATGGCACCGGTCGCTACTCGCTTAAAACCTCGTGGCACGTGGCACGTGCGATTCCATTTTCCCCATGTTAAGTCAAGGGGTTTTGGACACTTTTTGCGCGATCGCCAATAGCGGGAAAAGGAGCCAAGGAAGAGGTGATTTTCTTCCAAGCATTTTATGGCAAACACGTTCCGGTACACGCCAGTGTGCGCGGTATACACGTCAGAACTTCGTAACGTGTCTTTGCACGAGGTCAAAGTTGAACTTTTTTCGCTCCCCATGTTAAGTCAATGGGCGTTTTTGCAGAGACATTTACATTCGCTCATTGTACAAAATTATATGATACGATTTTGTTTAAACCTTCAGGACTTGTTGAGAAAAGACCATAGAACATGTTGTTATGCTTCTTTAAGCTGTCAGAATTCGTTTGTTCTTTTTAAGCTCGTTTAAAAATGAAAAATTTTAACATGGAAAGTCAATGGGAACGTCTTTGGTGCTTAATAACTTTGTACGTTGAAGATATATTTAAGTGAAAAGTTGATAGGTTATACAACTTTTGATGCTTCTTCCAATGATATATAGAGCGTTATTGCACGTTGTGCCGTTTTTGAGAAATTTAGTAAAAAAGCACGACATTACCGAGATTTGAGCTCACACCTATATATGGTCTTGCTCAGACAGTATACGAACAGGTGACGGGGATAAATCCCATTGAAGGATGCGATTTAATGCTAAATATTAGCGGCCGGCCTCCGTGGGGACGTTTTTGTACGACTTATATCTCCGCAAGCAGGGGACCGATACTCTTGCGGATTTTTGTGTGGGGTAGCGTATACCCTTCTTAGAAGTATTTACTATGGATGATGCATGCCGGTGACCCCTACTGCACGTGACACGTGTAAAACGGAGAGGTGTCAATTTTGTTGTAATGACAATAACACGGTAATTACTTGGCTGATTGCACTGAAACTACACAAAGATGAGGCACCCGCTGGACCATGCCTTTCATGTGCTATGGTTGGGGTGCAACTGCACGTGCGCACGTGCAGGGTGACGCTTCGAGATCTCGAGAACGGCCGGGCCGATTGAGTTCAAATTTGGTACAGCGCTAGAGACCGGTTAGTAGGGTGCCGTGCGCAAGTCAGTTAGGACCCATCTTGCACGTGCGCACGTGCAGGGTGACGCTTCCAGATCTCAGGAACGGCTGGGCCGATTGCATTCAAGTTCGGCACACCTTTAGAGACCGGTTAGTAGGGTGCTGTGCACAAGTCAGTTAGTATGTATATTCATTTGTCACGGTTGGGGTGCAACTGCACGTACGCACGTGATAGGGGTCGCTTCCAGATCTTGAAAACGGCTGGGCCGATTGAGCTCAATTCCGTACACCACTAGAGACCGGCAACTAGGGTGCCGTGCACAAGTCAGTTGGGACCCAGCTTGCACGTGCGCACGTGAAGGGTGCCGCTCAAGATCTCGAAAACGACCGGGCCGATTGCACTCAAATTTTACACACCTCTAGAGTGGTTAGATTGTCCTGTTCGTCGGTTCGTAGCGCACCCACTCCGGTCTGCACGTGCCAGGCTCATCCTCTCGTTTGGCGGCGGGTAACCGCAGGTTGTTTCTTCATTAGACAAACACTATTCGTTAGAATTGTGTTTTCTATTGAAAAAAAACAACCGGAGCAGTCCTTCACCGGGCTATGTTTTGCATGGTTGGCCGCAATCGAAATGTGTGTGATTGCTGTAGAGACTAGACCAGGAAACAATCGGTGAGTGCTACCAAAACACAATAACCTCCGCCCGATTGGGGTGGGCGCTTGTAGCCACACCTATTAGTTTTTTTTGCGTTTGTTAAGAAAATTACTACGCGCATTGTTATAAAGCTTTGTATGATAGATCAATTTCAGCGGCATGGTTGGACCTCTATGTAGGCACACACCTGACACCGGCGACAACGGCTGCGCCGATTGCGCTTAACTCTTCATTCATGCGGCTACATACGGAAGAGGGGGCACTGCGGCGCAACATGCTTTCAGGCGTTTGACACTTGCGTCATCTAGCGAGTAAAGCGGAATGTTTGGATGAAAATGCCAGACACATTTACCACACTCGATAATCGTCCTCAAAAGCTTCAGTTTCGTGCGAGTCATCAGTTCTAAAGAGATAGTGGTTAATGGTTATCCCGGATCCCTCATTACTCCGCCATTCATTTAGGCGGTTATATACAATAGAGCCAGCATTGCGGCACAGCATACATTCAGGCGTTTGACGCTTCTGCCATCTAGCGAGTAAAAAGGAATGAGGTGTTTTCGGCTGATATAGATCCGTTGAAGCATCAATATTAAACTTGATATTCGGCACAAGTCACTGACTCTGATTCGAATGGTGACGTCGACGGCGACCGTGACGTCACCATTGCGTCAATATTGATTAACCCTCGCCCGCACATGCCATTTTCCCATCCTGGAACGCACATGGGGGGGGGGGTTGCCACCCCCCCCCCGCGCCATTTCGTTCCTGTTGGAGATAGAGCTTAGCGGTAAAAACCAAAAAGATTCTTTGGGAAGAGACGAATCCAATGGAACCCAGTTTTACCTTCTCAGGTCAGTCATTGACCTTCCAGGTCAGGTCAAACTAAAAAATGTTGCTGTTTTGGGTCTCCGTTGGATACCAAGTGCGCTGCTTATATATACCGATGACGTTGCCGTTTTCTGGTGCCAAGCCAGCTAGAACCTCTTTCCCACACTACCCGACCAGGTTTTTGCTGCTGAGGTCATTTCAGGTCAAGTTAGGTCAAGGTCAGTTATATGTGTTTGTATGTCTGTGTGTGTCTGTGTGTACTGATGTGTGCACCGAATGTTTATGTGTCCATATTACATGAAATCATGATCTGAGAAGCTTTTACCAAAAATGCAGTCAGGGGGCGCTTGTAGCCACACCTATTAGTTTTTTTGCGTTTGTTAACCCGCGCGGGGCTGGGGTCTCCAGCCGAACGCGCGGGGCTGGGGGGGGGGGTAAATTTTACCCCCCTGTTATCTCCCGAACTAATGGTCCGATTTCGAAAATTCAAACGCCAATCGAAAGATCTCATCACGAACAACTAAAAACATGTACTTAATTTTAAGTTTGAGGTCAAGGTCAAGGTCAGGTCAAGGGTACAA